>NW_020686278.1:0-5069 GCF_002925995.2 Terrapene triunguis
CAGCTCCTTGCTTGCCATGGGGCCAAAAAGAGCCTGGTGACACTACTGGGTTCAGGACCTTTCCCTTACCTGGCCTGGAGGAAGGGGATGTGCAGTGGGGAGGGGCAGAGGGGAGCTGTAGTCCCCTGCTTAGCAGATCCATCACTAAAGAAATTAGTCCCCCTCTTCCCTTATTGTAATATTACTAGAAAATGCCTTCAAAAATGGCTAGGCAGAAGAGAACAGGGCTGTTTGGCTAGTGAGCAGGGACTGTCTCTGGTCTAGACAGCAGCTAGTTTTGCTGAATTCTGACACAGCATTTGCTTACCTCTGGAGTTCAGTCAAAGTAAGTAAGCAGCAGAGGCTGGAGAATCTGTCACGGCTGTCGGGAGCTGACAGCTGTACGTTCACTCTTCAACAATCTGTTTCCCCTTTGACAGGTGTAATTTGAGTGCTACACACCAACAGGCACATTCAGCCCCTTCATTACAGATGGCTTTGCAATGCCAGAGTGAGGTTCAGTCACCACCGCAAGATTTAAGAAACTATCTCAAGAATGGGGCTGAGGACTCACAGAGATATTACAGTTGCCCAGCCAGCAGAGCAGTGCTTCTGCAACAGGGAAAATGTTCCACATGCAGCGCTGGCTTGTTACGCTATCAACATTAGTTTATTGCTGAACTCACTAAACAAATCAGTGACCAGAAGACTCCTTGCCAGTGATGGACTGCGAAGGCTCTGAAGATTTCCCTGGAGTGGGAGAATGGGGAGTCCTTCTGCATCAGGCAGTGTTCCAGAAGCACGACCTAATACTAGGGTATAAGGCTGTTCAGGAACCCTCCCTGCTCAAGCACCTCTTCTGAGTGGTGATGGACCCCTTACAATAGTGCACTACAATCCCCAATGCTCAAGAGTGTCAAGTCATGACCTGACAGGTAGATGATGGGACTCAAACCATGCTTTCCCAAGTACATCAGATGCTTACAATGCAAAACGGCTGCTTTGGTTAAGCTTTCTACGCTTTCTATTATGTGAGGTGCTCTGAGCTAAAAAGGCTCTCCTTGGATACTCCCAGCATTTTAGGGTTTTACCACCTGGAGTGCTTTCTAAAGGCACTGTTTAGAGAGGCATAATGTACAGTAGAGAGTAAAGAAGACAGAATCACAGAAGTTACATATGGAGAAGATCAGCCAGTCCATCTACCAGCCAAAGTAGGATTATTCCCCATAGGACATTCTGTCCAATATACAAGAACTGCTGTAACCGAAAAACTCACAGCACCACCATCACTCTTTAACAAACAAATGAAAAGCCAGGAAAGGCTGATCAAGAACTTTACATCAAATGCCTATTAGAAGACAGAGCCTTCTCAGGACAAACTGGAGTGTTCTTGTTAAAATCCAATGAGGCACATGACTTTTTTTTTTTTTTTTTTTTTTAAAGAGATGCATGTTGCTTTTTACCAGCTTCCCCAGTTCAGACAATTCAGCTTAACTATTGGGATCAATTTAAGGACATAGGCCTGGTCTACACTAGGCTTTTATGTTGAATTTAGCGCCGTTATATCGAATTAACCCTGCACCCGTCCACACCAGGAAGCCATTTAGTTCGACATAGAGCTCTCTTTAAATCGATTTCTGTAATCCTCCCCAACGAGAGGAGTAGCGCTAAATTCGAAATGGCCATATCGAATTAGGCTAGGTGTGGATGGAAATCGACGCTAATAGCTCCGGGAGCTATCCCACAGTGCACCACTCTGTTGACGCTCTGGACAGCAGTCCGAGCTCGGATGCTCTGACCAGCCACACCCCGGGAAAATTTGAATTCCTTTTCCTGTCTGGGCAGTTTGAAGCGCAGTTTCTGTTTGGACACCGTGGCGAGCTCAGCAGCAGTGGCAGCAGTGGCAACGATGCAGAGCTCTCCAGCAGAGATGGCCGTGCAATCCAATAGAAAGAGGGCCCCAGCATGGACGGATCGGGAAGTCTTGGATCTCATCGCTGTGTGGGGAGATGAGTCCGTGCTTTCCGAGCTGCGCTCCAAAAGACGGAATGCAAAGACCTATGAGAAGATCTCTAAAGCCATGGCAGAGAGAGGCTACAGCCGGGATGCAACGCAGTGCCGCGTGAAAATCAAGGAGCTGAGACAAGGCTACCAGAAGACCAAAGAGGCAAACGGATGCTCTGGATCCCAGCCCCACACATCCCGTTTCTACGAGGCACTGCATTCCATCCTAGGTGCGGCCGCCACCACTACCCCACCCCTGACCGTGGACTCTGAGGATGGGATATTGTCCGCGGCCGGTTCCTCCGACATGTTAGCGGACGGGGAAGATGAAGAAGGAGATGAGGAGGACGAGGCAGTCGACAGCGCTGGCACCGCTGATTTCCCCGACAGCCAGGAGCTCTTCATCACCCTCACAGAGATCCCCTACCAACCGTCCCCCGCCGTTACCCCAGACACAGATTCAGGGGAAGGATCAAGCAGTAAGTGTTTTAAATATCTAAACATTTATTTACAACATAACTGGCATATTTAAAATATTAACAGTAGCTAAAGTGCTTTAAAACATGTAAACATTTATTTGCAACAAAACAGGAAGATTGAAAATATTAACAGTGGGTAAAGTGCTTCAAAACATGTAAACAGGAAAGTCAAACAAAAGGGGAATCAGTGCAAAGTGTGTCATGATTAGTTTGTCTTTGGGCTCCTCAATATATAGTCCGAACCATTTTCAAAAAATTGCACAATGTCCGCTTCATGATTATAGTGCCCAAAACCCTGCAGTCATTTGTCCCTCCAAGGGCACCTAAGCCAAGAACTGGTCAATGTAACCGGGGATAGAGGCGACATCCTCCGGGGAGAACTCCTCATACACCTCCTGCAGGTGTTTTTCCAGCCTCATCAGCAGGTTCCTGGGCAGGGAGAGCTTATTAGGCCCCCCGTGGTAGGACACGTTTCCCTGCCACAACGCCAGCAGGTACTCCGGGATCATGGCCTTGCAGAGCAGTGCAGCAAATGGCCCCGGTTTCTGCAGGCTGTCCCGGAGCATCTTCTCCTTCTGGCTCTCCGAGACCTTCAGGAGGGTGATGTCTGGCATGACTCCCTGCTGTGAATTAGGTAGGGGAAAGTTAGTATTGGGACTGCTTGCCCGTCCCTTTACAGAACTGCAACCGCCGGTTTACAGCCACGCGGTTTACAGCCGCGAGGGGGTGGGACAGGGCCAGAGTTCATGCTTGCAGGATTGCTGCCAGCAGAGACTCGCATTGCTTTCTATGTGAAAGGAGGCCAGTGCCACTCTTAAAGTTTTAAGCGGCCACAAGTCTACGGCTTACCATGTTTGCCATCTAGACAAAGTCCGGTGTCCAGCCCTGCTCCTCAGCTCGCCACAGCAAGACCGCAGGCACTGTAGGCGAGGGCCGAAAATTCGACCTTGTCCTCAGTGCGCGTGTGATAGGTGCTCTGCATGGTCTTGTTCACAGAGAAAGACTATGTTCTCTGTTCACAGATACATTGCTCTGTCTCAGGAATTCACTCCCTTTTTCCAATTCCCACAGCCACATCTGCCCAGAGGCTAGCGCACATTAGGAGGAGGAAGAAGAGGACACGGGAAGACATGTTTGCTGAACTAATGGGATGCTCCCGAGCACAGGCAGCCCAGCAGACACAGTGGAGGGAGAACTTGTCCCAAATGCACCGGGCAAACATTGAACGGGAGGAGAGGTGGCGACAGGAGGACAGGCAGGCTACTCAAACGCTGCTTGGACTAATGAGGGAGCAAACGGACACGCTCCGCCGCCTTGTGGATGTTCTGCAGGACCGGAGGCAGGAGGAGAGAGCCCCGCTGCAGTCTCTCTGTAACTGCCCTGCCCCGCCACCAAGTCCCATACCCCCCTCACTCAAAGTCCAAACACGGAGGGGTGGAAGGGGCCGTGAAAAATTTCACTCCACCCCTGCGGACTGCTCTACCACTAGAAGGCTCTCATTCCCCAAAATTTGAAAAGTCCTTTCCTACCCGCCTCACACAAGACCCCGTCCAAGTTTCACCCCCCCGTTCCATGTGCGGTTGTTAATAAAGAATACGTTTCTGTTCATTTCTATTTCCATCCTCTTCTTTTGGAGGGGAGTCTGTCTGAAGGGGGGGAAGGGGCTTGGTCATTGGACAGGACAGTCACCTTTAGCAGGGGGCAGGTGCAGCAGCAGGGCACATATACAGTGCAGTGACTAGTTATCCTGGTCAGTCTGGGAGGTGGTTTTCATGTTCTGTGTGGTGGGGGGGGTGGTGTTGCTCTGTGACTTGGTGGCGGGAGAGGGCAGTTACAGATCTTATCCAGCGGTCCTTACCCTGGATCACAGAGCCGCGCAGCAGGGGATCTGTAACCCTCCTCCCCCTGCAAGACAGTCACATAGCCGACACATACACGCAGTCCCGGCCAGGAGGGCTGGCAGGCTCCGTTGAAACAACCAGTCCACCACCGCGGAGCCTGTCATTCCTGGAGTTTAGAAGCATCATTTGCATCACAACACTAAACCCGCCCCCCGCCACAGTCTGCGTCCCAGGTTTAAAACATTCCCGCGAAAACAATAATAAAGACAATGGTGTCCATTAACAAAACAGAACAGATTTTATTTTTTGGGAAGGGGGTGAAGGGGGTATGTGATTGGAGAGGATAGTCGACGGCAACTGGGTAAAGAAACGGGGGCAAGTTCTGCTTCTGTGTCCACAAACTTAAAAGTCACTGGGTACCCTGCTCAGCCTTGAAACTGGCTTTCAAAGCCTCCCGGATGCACAGCGCGTCCCGCTGGGCTCTTCTAATCACCCGGCTGTCTGTCTGGGCGTAATCAGCAGCCAGGCTATTTGCCTCAACCTCCCACCCCGCCATAAAGGTCTCCCCCTTGCTCTCACACAGATTGTGGAGCACACAGCAAGCTGCAATAACGATGGGGATATTGGTTTCACTGAGATCACAGCGAGTGAGTAAGCTTCTCCATCTCCCTTTGAGACGGCCAAAAGCACACTCCACCACCATTCTGCACTTGCTCAGCCGGTAGTTGAACAGTTCTTTTTCTGTGTCCAGGGCGCCAGTATAGGG
>NW_020686279.1:0-4471 GCF_002925995.2 Terrapene triunguis
TTTAAGGTGCCACCAGACTCCTTGTTGTTTTTGTTCTTCATAGTAATTTTAAAAACAATACTAGCTGCCTATTTAATTTTAAAACCAGCAAAAAATATCCACCATCCTTTCCATTTCTTATAAGGAGTCTTGAAGTTTAAATCTCCTCAGTGTGATACATATGCTTGCTTTGATCTGCTTAGCTCTTGGAAGTCCAGGGGCTCCGGGCTGCTGGGACAACTCTGTCCGCCATTAGGGAATTTTTTCCTGAGAACCCCCTGTAACATTTTGTGAACCCCCAGGGGTTCCTGAACCCCAGTTTGAGAACCACTGGTCTGTAGCCAAGCCCGAAGATGCAACCGAATTTGCTCCAATTCCTCAGACAGAGACAAACACCTACAAGATCTTTATCAAGCATTCTTAAAACTACAATACCCACCTGGGGAAGTGAGGAAACAGATTGATAGAGCGAGATGGGTACCCAGAAATCACCTACTACAGGACAGGCCCAACAAGGAAAATAATAGAACATGCTCATTACAAAAGCAGCTTTGCCTTTCTGGGAATTGACACCTCCAAAGGGTTACAAGAGACCACAAGGGTCATCCAATCTAACCCCCTGCCAAGATGCAGGATGTGTTGTGTCTAAACCATCCAAGACAGATGGTTATCCAGCCTCCTTGTTGTTTTTGTGGATACAGACTAACACAGCTACCCCCTGATAAAAGGCAGAGAAGTTAAAGCCATTATTTTCAAATGCTGGTATCCAAAGTTAGGCCTGGTCAACACTACGTTATTGGCCTCCAGGAGTTATCCTACAGTGCTTCATTGTGACCGCTCTGGACAGCACTCTCAACTCAGATGCACTGACCAGGTAGACAGGAAAAGCCCCGCGAACTTTTGAATTTCATTTCCTGTTTGCCCAACGTGGAGAGCACAGGTGACCATGCAGAGCTCATCAGCACAGGTAACCATGATGGAGTCCCAGGATCGCAAAAGAGCTCCAGCATGGACCGAATGGGAGGTACGGGATCTGCTCGCCATATGGGGAGACGAATCAGTGCTAGCTGAACTCCGTAGCAGTAAACAAAATGGCAAAATATTAGAAAAAGTCTCAAAGGCCATGAAGGACAGAGGCCATAACAGGGACGCACAGCAGTGCCGCGTGAAAATTAAGGAGTTAAGGCAAGCCTACCACAAAGCCAGAGAGGCAAACAGAAGATCCGGGGCAGAGCCGCAAACATGCCACTTCTACGCAGAGCTGCATGCCATGCTAGGGGTGCAGCCACCACTACCCCAACCGTGTGCTTTGACTCCATCAATGGAGAATCACGCAACAGGGAAGCGGGTTTGGGGTACGAGGAAGATGATGATGAAGACAATGAAGATAGCTCACAGCAAGGAAGCGGAGAAACCGGTTTCCCCAACAGCCAGGATATGTTTATCACCCTGGACCTGGAACCAGTAACCCCCGAACTCACCCAAGGTGTGCTCCCAGACCCCGAGGGCACACAAGGGACCTCTGGTGAGTGTACCTTTGTAAATATTATACATGGTTTAAAAGCAAGCGTGTTTAATGATTAATGATTAATTTGCCCTGGCAATCGCGGCCAGTACAGCTACTGGAAAAGTCTGTTAACGCGTATGGGGATGGAGCGGAAATCCTCCAGGGAAATCTCCAGAAAGCTCTCCTTCATGTACTCCCAAAGCCTTTGCAAAAGGTTTCTGGGGAGGGCTGCCTTATCCCGTCCGCCATGGTAGGACACTTTACCATGCCAGGCCAGTAGCACGTAGTCTGGAATCATTGCATAACAAAGCATGGCAGCGTATGGTCCCGGTGTTTGCTGGCATGCAGACAACATCCATTCCTTATCTCTCTTTGTTATCCTCAGGAGAGTGATATCATTCACGGTCACCTGGTTGAAATGGGGTGATTTTATTAAGGGGACATTCAGAGGTGTCCGTTCCTGCTCGGCTGAATAGAAATGTTCCCCGCTGTTAGCCACGCAGTGGCGGGGAGGGGTGAAGTGATCATCCCAGAGAATTGTGTGTGTGTGTGGGGGGGGGGTAGTTAGGTTTGTGCTGCATGTTAACCCGGAAACCGCAGCCCCTCCTTTTACATTGCAAACCCATTTTAAATGGCCAACCCAACGGGTGCTTGGTATGGGAAATGAGGGCGCTGCTGTTTGAAACCATTCCCACATGTTATGAAGGTTAAAAAAGCTAAAAGACTGTGGCTTATGTGACAGACCCAGATCAGTGGGGTACAGGAGTCTGGTAAAAAGCAAATATACTGGTCACTGGATGAGTAGTTTTCTGTTCCCTGAGTGACCAGAGAAGGGGCTGCACTAGAGTAATCAGGAACCTGCTAGAACCAGTTAAGGCAGGCAGGCTAATCAGGACACCTGGAGCCAATTAAGAAGAAGCTGCTAGAATCAATTAAGGCAGGCTAATTAGGGCACCTGGGTTTTAAAAGGAGCTCCTCCTTGAGGGTGAGGAGCTGGGAGCAAGAGGCGCAAGGAGCTGAGAGTGAGAGGGTGTGCTGCTGGAGGACTGAGGAGCACAAGCGTTATCAGACACCAGGAGGCAGGTCCTGTGGTGAGAATAAGGAAGGTGTTTGGAGGAGGCCATGGGGAAGTAGCCCAGGGAGTTGTAGCTGTCATGCAGCTGTTATAGGAGGCACTATAGACAGCTGCAGTCCACAGGGCCCTGGGCTGGAACCCGGAGTAGAGGGCGGACCTGGGTTCCCCCCAAACCTCCCAATTGACCTGGACTGTGGGTTCTTCCAGAGGGGAAGGTCTCTGGGCTGTTCCCCAACCCACATGGTGAATCTCTGAGGCAAAAAAATCCGCCAATAAGCGCAGGACCCACCAAGATAGAGGAGGAACTTTGTCACACTTACCATGGCTGCCTGCAAGCCAAATTCTGTTGCCTGGCACTGCATGAGTGATCTCTCACACCAAACCGGCAGGCCCTCAATATAAGAGGAAAAATGCGACCTTGTAACGAAAGCACATGTGCTGTGTAATGTGAACAGCAAAATTTAACGTGAAAGAGTGTACCCATTGTTCTCTAAAATGTGTCTTTTTTAAGCATCTCTCCCTTCTCCTCCACCAGCTGCAAATGTTTCTCCTTCGCAGAGGCTAGTGAAGATTAGAAGGAGAAAATGGTGGACTCGGGATGATATGTTCTCGGAGCTCCAGATGTCCTCCCACGCTGACAGAGCACAGCAGAATGCGTGGAGGTAGTCAATGTCAGAGTGCAAAAAAGCACAATATGAACGAGAGGAGAGGTGGAGGGCTGAATCGCGGGCTGAAGAGAGCAAGTGGCGGACTGAAGAGGATAGGTGGCGTCAGCTTGCTGACAGAAGGCAAGAGTCGATGCTCCGGCTGCTGGAGCATCAAACTGATATGCTCCAGCGTATGGTTGAGCTGCAGGAAAGGCAGCAGGAGCAGAGACCACCGCTACAGCCCCTGTGTAACCAACAGCTCTCCTCCCCAAGTTCCATAGCCTCCTCACCCAGACACCCAAGAACGCAATGGGGGGGCCTCCAGCCACTACACCCCAGATGATTGCCCAAGCATCAGAAGGCTGGGCTTCAATAAGTATTAAAGTTTTAAACTGCAGTGTGTCCTTTTCCTTCCCTCCTCCCCCACCCCTCCTGGGCTACCTTGGCAGTTATCCCTCTAGTTGTGTGATGAATTAATAAAGAATGCATGAATGTGAAGTAACAATGACTTTATTGCCTCTGCAAGTGGTGCTCAAAGGGGGGAGGGGAGGGTGGTTAATTTACAGGGAAGTAGAGTGAACCGCGGGGGGAGGGTTCATCAAGGAGAAACAAACAGAAGTTTCACACCGTAGCCTGGCCAGTCACAAAACTGGTTTTCAAAGCTTCTCTGATGCGCACCGCGCCCTTCTGTACTCTTCTAACCGCCCTGGTGTCTGGCTGCGCGTAATCAGCGGCCAGGCGATTGCCTCAACCTCCCACCCCGCCATAAATGTCTCCCCCTTACTCTCACAGATATTGTGGAGCACACAGCAAGCAGCAATAACAATGGGGATATTGGTTTCGCTGAGGTCTATCCAAGTCAGTAAACTGCGCCAGCGCACTTTTAAACGTCCAAATGCACATTCTACCACCATTCGGCACTTGCTCAGCCTATAGTTGAACAGGTCCTGACTACTGTCCAGGCTGCCGGTGTACAGCTTCATGAGCCATGGCATTAAGGGGTAGGCTGGGTCCCCAAAGATAACTATAGGCATTTCAACATCCCCAACAGTTATTTTCTGGTCCGGGAAGAAAGTCCCTTCCTCCAGCTTTTGAAACAGACCAGAGTTCCTGAAGACGCAAGCATCATGTACCTTTCCCGGCCATCCCACATTGATTCATAGATTCATAGATTCTAGGACTGGAAGGGACCTCGAGAGGTCATCGAGTCCAGTCTCCTGCCCGCATGGCAGGACCAAATACTGTCTAGACCATCCCTGATAG
>NW_020686280.1:0-3403 GCF_002925995.2 Terrapene triunguis
GCAGCTTCAATGGAGTCAACAAGGTTGCACCTGGGTAAATGAGGGCAGAATATGATCTTATGAATTTTTACTCCTATAGTTCCTTAAATATAGACTATAATTCCAATGTATTTAATTAAATTTTACTACTGTGAAACAAAATATTAAAATACAGACTCAGCCAAATCCTGAACTCAGTTTTTACTGAGTTTTAATTAATTAGTTTTAATTAACTTGAGATTTGCCTCAGTCTGAGTGAGGATTGACTAAAAGCAGAGCAAGAGCTTCCGAGGTAGTCCTGTGAATAATATGATGCTACTCAGTAGGAGGCCAGATCCAAGGCCCACTGAAGTCAGTGGGAATCTTTCAAATTACTTCAATGGGCACTGGATCATAACCAGGCCTTGCGAGCGCCACAGAAAGAGGTGTATAAGGATTGTAGCTGCTTTGGATTCAGTTAAGAGCGTTAGAAGATTCAAATGAAAATTTATGGGACTGTAAAGGAGCTGAGTTTCTAGCCCACCTCTGCAATGACCAGATGCAAGTCAAGTGGGGTATGTGCCCTAGTGAGGGCAGAATTTGAGCCCTACATTTTATTTTTAAAGGATGGTTCTACTTGAAAATGTCTGTTTTCAAATGGCATCTTCTTATTCGATAGACAAGATCCCTGTGTGACTGGCACCCGCTGGCAGGGTCTATCCGGCTCTTACATGGGCATGCTGTGATTGGGAGGGCACAAGAAGCCTTACCCCGTCTGCAACCTGTTTAAAGGCCAGGCAAAATTGCAGCCCTTGTGCTGGGGGAGTGCAGGGACTCATCAATTCCCATTCTCTTGGGGGCATACAACATGTCCCTGGGGGGAAAGCAGAGAAAGCACCATGGCCTTCCCTCCAACCAGCCTGCAAAACAGAATGGGGACACCCAGCTAGCAGACTGCACCCAAGAAAGGGATGAAATAGCAGGCATGTTCCCATTACAAGCTGGAGAGCTCAGAGAAGTTTTCTGCTATGCGACTCCTCAAGCTCTGCACTAGGGTTACCAATTTTGGTTGGACATATTCCTGGAGATTTAATCACATGACAATCTTTTATTAAAGATTAATCTTTAATTCCTGGAGACTCCAGGCCAATCCTGGAGGGTTGGCAACCCTACTCCTCACTGTCCCCTATTCTGGACATGATCTAGCCCTTAGTGACAAGAATAAAGATTTACTACTGTAAGCACGAGAGTCAACATGGCTACAAAAGAGATTCCTGTATTCTATTACTTTTTATACATCAGCAGTCTTGGTAACTAAATTCCATCTGCAAAAGGGGTTTGGTGGAAAATACAAACTCTGTGCAACCCCTCTGGTTTCACTGACACCTCTGTGAGGGAGGGAAATATTATCCACAATTTACAGTTGGGGGAACAGAGTCACAGTTACATCATGCAACTTGGAAATTGATGGCAGACATTTATAACTTGTTTACTCTCCTAAATTACAGCATAGTTTACCAATAAGCACTGCATATCTAATGGTAGAACCTGGTCTTGCATATTGTTTCCCCTAAAAGAAAATAAGAGTGTCAGAAATGTTAGTCAGTAGGTGCTAGGTGCCTACCTGACATTTCTGCCTTTGAAAATCACCCTCTTAGCCCATTATATTCTGGACTGATTAGAAGAAATGACATGTTATATTCAAAGGCTCTGCTTGAAGTTCATGTGCAGTTCATTTTTTTTTATCATGCATATTTAGACAGTTATGGTTTTGGCAATTTTATATTATTCAACTGCTGGGTATATTTTTGCTTCATACGGGCACCTGCTCTCTTCCAGTTCTGATTCTAAAGCATTGGTGACAGATGTCAGCAGACCCATGTCTTATTATATCTGTAATCTGGAGCTTCAGGCAAACATATTTTCAGATGAAAGAAATATCTTTGTCCCTGAACAAGAGCTTACAAACGACCATTTATTTTCATATGTGTAAGTTACTTTGCAGTAACAATTTAGAAAACATTTTAGAGGCATTTATTATTTAAAAGAATGTACATCTGGATCTTAAAAGGAAACAGATTTGACTAAATTTCTCTGGTTGTATTCAAAGAAAAAATACATTCAGAATCTGCCCTGGTGGGAAATCTGTGAAGGTCAGAGAATGACCTAAAATGTTCATTTTTTGCAGTGCTACCATAACGTTGCATGCATGGCAGTAATCTTTAGGGCTGTCAAACGATTAAAAAAATAATCGCAATTAACCACAAGATTAAAAAAAATTGTCGTGATTAATCGCAGTTTTAATGGCACTGTTAAACAATAATAGAATACCAATTTAAATTTATTATAAATATTTTTGGATGTTTTTCTACATTTTAAAATATATTGATTTCAATTACAACACAGAATACAAAGTGTTCTATTATAAAGTGCTCACTTTATATTATTATTTTTATTACAAATATTTGCACTGTAAAAAAAATAAAAGAAATAGTATTTTTCAATTCACCTCATACAAGTACTGTAGTGCAAGCTCTTTATTGTGAAAGTGCAACTTACAAATGTAGAATTATTTTTAACATAACCGCATTCAAAAACAAAACAATGTAAAACTTTAGTGCCTACAGGTGCACTCAGTCCTACTTCTTGTTCAGGCAAAGAAGGTACCAATGTGAGATTTCTAAAGATAGCTACAGCATTAGACTCAAGGTTTAAGAATCTGAAGTGCCTTCCAAAATCTGAGAGGGACGAGGTGTGGAACATGCTGTCAGAAGTCTTAAAAGAGCAACACTCTGATGCGGAAACTACAGAACCCAAACCACCAAGAATCACCCTTCTGTTGGTGGCACCTGACTCAAACGATGAAAATGAACGTGCAACAGTCCGCACTGCTTTGGATCTGTAAGGATAAAGCCTTTTCCTGTAGCCATATTGTAAGGCCTAAGGCCTTTGTCTGCAGCCATATTAGGAGAGTAGCAGCCATTAGTCAAGAAGCAGAAAGACACATCCTCACATTCCATCTAAATTACATTAAAACAATGTAATATCGGGCTGTTAAGAAGGCAATCCTGTCCTAATAGTACCCACCATCACAAGATAAAGAAATAGATCTTAAGCTGGTTAAAGAAAACTTGATAGCATTTTGTCTGGCAAGCAATCACTTATCAATAGCTGTGGTTGTAAAATCCCCATTCCTTTATTGTTTTGTCTTTATGGTCCCCACTTCTCTATTGTTTGTCTGTAGGGTCTCTCTGGTTCTTTGATTGTTTCTGTTTGTTACATAATTACTTTTGCTGGGTGTAAATCAATTAAGGTGGTGGGGTATGATTGGTTAAAGAATTGTTTTACAGTATGTTAGGATTGGTTTGAGAATTATTTAGTAATATTCTAGTAAAATGATTGGTTAAGGTACAGCTAAGCAGGACTCAAGTTTCAATATATAAAC
>NW_020686281.1:0-1362 GCF_002925995.2 Terrapene triunguis
CTCATAGTCACATTTTGCAGTTTTAGAGTACAGAGTCTTTTTGAGTTAGAAAGCAGTGAGTTTGGGGCATCAGTCCACATATCATGAGGACCATTGTTAAAATATTAGCCTCATAAGTTAAGAACATACAGAAAAGCATTCCTTGGAAAAACAAAACTTTTCAGCCTCTGTTGCCAGTACAGTATTAATCAATGTAAGCAGAAACCTAATAAGTAATTCTGTAATGCTATTGTAGTTCCATCAGATTTTCTAGCTTTAGCCAAACCAAGGAAGTAGGTACAGTTGGCTTAATTCACACCTGTAGGCACACTATGCATCCTCTTGCTCCCACAGAAGCAGCTGTGGCAGTGGATAAGATGGCAGTAATACCGCCCCTCTTCCTGTTTTGTTTGAGGAAGGCAGCTTTAAAAAGATTCTTGCCACAGCTCTGGAGTATCCTGGCACTGCCTCCTGCCCATTTAGCCCTTCATACTTTTTAGGCTACCTCAGCCAGTTCCAAGGTCCAAGCTGCAGCCAGAGTTGCAGGTGGCTTCTACACTTTATTCCAGGGGTGGGCAAACTTTTTGGTCTGAGGGCCACATTGGGTTTCCGAAATTGTATGGAGGGCCAGTTAGGGGAGGCTGTGCCTTCCCAAACAGCCAGGCGTGGCCCGGCCCCCGACCCCTATCCGACCCCCCCCCCGCTTCTCGCCCCCTGATGGCCCCCCCGGGACTCCTACCCCATCCAACCCGCCCTGTTCCCTGTCCCCTGATGGCCCCCCCCGGGACCCCTGCCCCATCCATCCCTCCCTGTCCCCTGACCACCCCCGGTCCTCCCGCCCCTGACTGCCCCCCGCCGCCCCATCCAACCCCCTATCTCCTTCCTGACTGCCCCCCTGGGACTCCTGCCCCCATTCAACCCCCTGTTCCCCGCCCTCTAACCACCCCAACCCCTATCCATACCCCAGCCCCCTGACCACCACCCCAAACTCCCCTGCCCTCTATCCAACCCCCCCTGCTCCCTTCCCCCTTACTGTGCTGCTTGGAGCACCGGTGGCTGGCGGCGCTACAGCCGCGCTGCCCAGAGCACCAGGACAGGCAGCCGCGTTGCCCGGCTGGAGCCAACCACACCACCGCGCAGCACAGAGCACCGGGTCAGGCACCAGCTCTGCAGCTGCGCTGCCCGGCAAGAGCTCGCAGCCCCGCCACCCAGGGCATTGCGCCGGTGGTGCAGTGAGCTGAGGCTGTGGGGGATAAGGAACAGCAGGGGAGGGGCCGGGGGCTAGCCTCCCAGGCCAGGAGCTCAGGGGCCGGGCAGGAAGGTCCCGCGGGCCGTCGTTTGCCCACCTCTGCTTTATTCCCATTCTGGGAAGACCATCCACTA
>NW_020686282.1:0-707 GCF_002925995.2 Terrapene triunguis
CACTTTTATTTTTGAAAATTATTTATCTCAGTAATAAAGGATCAGGAAGACAGATTATTTTAAAAAGTCATTTTAAATTGTCTGTGTGTCCCTCATTTCAGGTCTCTATCACACATTACATCTAGATTTGGATCCTAGCAGATTGAGAAGTATGCTAAAAAGAATCAGAGCCTGTAATCCTCAACAGGATTCTGACCAGTCCATGCCAGAAGCACAAGGGGTAAGGGGACATTCCTTGTGGATTTCCCCTCTTGCACATCCATGCAGGGATTATCCAGAATCCAGGCATGTAACAAGCTAGCTGCCCAAGTACATACTTATGGTCCCAGGAGTACGTACCTATGGTCCCATTCTGATGCCTGTGCTGCTGCAGCTCCACTACTATTTTTAGCGAGCTAGCTTGATCAAAGCTAGCTCCGGTATGCCTACATGTGCTGCAATTGCACCTCCTGATTGCAGTGTAGACATATACCCACAATGGTCCAGTTCACTGTTCCCCTGCACTTTGAGGAGTCATTTACACAAGAGCAAAGTGGGTGCAAAATGCTTCCCCTTTCTGATTTGGCAGTGCCTTACAACCACTTCGTACTGGTGTATAAAGAGCTCCACAAGAATTGAAGAAATACTGAATGGGGCAACTCAAAGTACATAAAGTTAAGCTTGTGCATAAATTATTTGCTGGATCAAAGTCACTTATTGTGGGGCTA
>NW_020686282.1:717-7487 GCF_002925995.2 Terrapene triunguis
TAAATTATTTGCTGGATCAAAGTCACTTATTGTGGGGCTACTTGAGACTATTTTGAGGTAAACTAGTGGCAGAATGGAGAGAGATATACTGAACAACTTCTTTGCTTTCTGCTTGTGATAGAGGCTGTATGAGACAGTAACATATATGACAAATATTTGCTAATGAAGAAAAGGTTTTAAAAACACCAGATAAATACTATGAGCAATAGTATACAATATCAGCGGTATTATATGTCTGAACTGTTGACTGACTACAGTCTTGGAGTAAGGACTGTCTCTCTCTGTTTTGTTAGCACCAAGCACATTGAGCACTTAAATAATATTAATGTCAATAAATTAAAAATATTCAGGGGCAGTTTGTGCAGGGTAGAAGATTCCCCCTGATACTAACCTTGGTTTGGGGAGCTCCTGCTTTGCCAGTGCTGTTTGGACCAGTCCAGTAGCTCCACCTGGGATCCATATTCCTCTTTGTCCAATGATGCACACGACAAACAGCTGGATGAATAAGTCTACCAGCCAACCTTGGGCAGCCAGTGGCCAACTGAATAGCTTCTAGCAAACCGAATGCTTGAACTCTAAACAGAATCTTTCAGATGTCCACTCCAGTGTGTTAAAAGTAAACTTGCCAAGTAAGTTTCTAGCCCTCACAGCTACAGAAAAAAGCTTGAAAACATGACCACTAAAAGCTGAAGCACCACAATGCAAATAAAAATAATCAAACATTTATTTTTTAAAATGTCATTGTTTTTAAGATAATCTTATGATTTTGTGTGTGTGTGTGTGTGGGGACTGGCTCTCAATTTTTGAATGAATAGGGTTAGCAATACTGCATCTAGTGTTTTAACAGGCTCACAATATAACAGAAGTTTTTGTATTCAGTGAAGTAAACCTACAGAATTCCTAACGGCCCTGCTTTCTGCTGAAGTAAGTAAAGTTATCCAGAACAAATCTCTTCCACTGACATTCTTTAAACGAAAACGGATTATATTAGTAATAAATAACCTGGTAGTTTCTATTGCTTTCTTCCTGAGGCTGATCCTGGTGTAACTGTGTTGTACCACTTCTGGCAGTGGCAATAGCTTAAACACAAAATCTCGTTATACAGCTACTTCCAGATTTCTGCAGCGCACACACAGACACACAGTCATATGATGTAATCCTAAATACAAGGTCCCATAGCTGTCCTTACTTTGCCTGAATCCACCCCCACATAGGTAATGCATTATAGTATATATTCTTCCTGTGTAAATTTCAGTTGGCAGCAGCTGAGTACACTCACATGACTGTGAGCACTGCCAGCCATCTCTGCCAGGTCCACCCTCTATCAGAGTCTATGGACACTTCAGCAGGAATTGCCACATAGAGTGACAGTATCTGCCAGTCTCTACCTCATTGTCTTTGGCTTTCTGTGCAGCCTTCCTAAACGATGTCATCTTCCTCCTCCCTGCTTCTGAAACTGAATTCTATGGGGAAGCGAATAGCAGAGGATGTTGTTAGAATGTTTTTAGTTCTCTGTGAGTGGCTACACACATTCTTGTGGCAATGGAATCTAATTCAGAATCCATCCACTATTGTAGAACTGTGCTCCAAAATCTAAGTTTTCTTACTTTAAAAAAAAAAAAATGCTTGTAGACCTAATGGTTGCAAAGATAACCTTCTGAGTATGAACATAATGTAAATTAATGTAGTGAGATCATGCCTGTACTGGTTTTGGATTCACCCAGTTATTCTTCTGCTTATTGCATCATGCTGATGATGCCTGTTTCGTTATTTTTGGCTCTTGCGCTAACCATGGTACTATCTCGTATGGCTTCTAGTCTGAGTTATGTGAAAGCACATAATATGAGAATCGACACAGGAAGTGTGGTAATTACATTCTTGTCATAGTTAGAGTACCCTCAGACTCGTGTCCTTGACCAATGACTCATGTCTTGTCCTTTTTTGTGGAAACTTCTTTATGGCTCCCTCGTGAAGGAGAGATTGAACATCCTGGACCAGAATCTCTTTGTGAGAGAGGCCTCTGAAGGAGAGAGAGAGAGGCAAGGAGGGGTAGAAATAAACTGGAGGCTGTATCCCACTTCCACAGTCCAACAGTCCATTGTGATATGGGACCAAGCACCGAGGAAATGGGAAAGACAGTTTGCAAATAGAGCGAAAAATGGGGTCTGGCATCCAGGAAAGTGGCTTCCTTGAGTGTCCCATCAAAATGCCTGCTTAGCACCCTCTGTGTGTCTAGGTTTAGCAGGCATTGATGAGGAGATGGCCTACGCCTAAACCCCCTACTATTCTTTCTCTGCAGGTCCTTCAAGGAGGTGGGCCAGAATCCCTATGGGGCTTCTGTGGTTTGAAGCGATTCCTGGATGGGGCTAGGGTGCACAACCCAAGTGTCTTTAGGACCCCAGTCCTGGAACCCATGGAGATTAGTGTCAGTCTTCTCTGAAAAGAGAGAGGATCCCTCAAATGGCAGGTCCTGCAAAGTTTGTTGGATCTCCTGTGGGAGCCCTGAAGGCTGCAACCAGGAGCTCCTGTGCATGGCCACTCCCAAAGGCATGGATCTGGCCACTGAGACAGCTGCACCTAGAACAGCTTGCAGCAAGGCTCTCACCACCGATTTTTTCCCCCTCATCCACTAGCAAGGAGAACTCTTGCCTCACATCTTCTAGCACCATGTCTTTAAATTTTTGCATTCAATCCCATACATTAATGTCATATCTGCCCAAAAGTACATGCTGGTTTGCAATCCTGAGTTGAAACCCCCCAGTAAAATAAACTTTCCTACCAAACAGGTCCAACTTTTTTGAATCTTTTGATTTGGGGTTGTGTCCTCATACCCCTGGGAGGGGGAATGGGAGAACAGGAACTCAAAACCCTGGGAGGGCACATAATATTTGCACTTGGCCCTTTAAAAAGTGGGTAGAGGGATGCAGGAGTCTTTTATGGTGCTTTAATGGGTTCCCTAATGGCCTCATTGAGAGGTAGGGTCACTCTGGAAGGACCTGCTGTCACCAAAATGTCAACCAGGCAGTATGCGGATTCTTTTGCTTCCTCCACCTGTTATGCTCAGGCCAAAGGCAACTCTCTTTAACAATTCTTGATGGGCCTTATAGTCATCTGGGGAAGGCAAAATGCCCCCTGCTGAGACTGCCTCATCATGGGAAGAGGAAGAGAAGGCCAGCACTGGCTAGGGTTGCTCCTTCTCTCTTTCTTGACCCACAGGGTTCTGCTGAACCAGCTCTTGATGTTGGTACTGGAGTCATGAATGGGTGCTGCCCAGTGAGTAGGTCTCTCTGAGGCCACCGGATAGGAGTGTCCAGTATACAATCTGGTAACTGGGGTAAAACCCCATGGATTCCAAAAACACCAGTGGACAGGCATAAGCCCCCAGTGACCTCCTGGCTAATCACTCCTGTGGAGGGGTCCATGGTAAGGTGGTGGTAACTTGAGGAGGGGTAGTGAGAGTGCCTCCAAGGACAGGAGAGGTAGGATATTTTTCAATTCACCTCATACAAGTACTGTAGTGCAATCTCTTTATTATAAAAGTGCAACTTACAAATGTAGTTTTTTTTTTACATATCTGCACTCAAAAACAAAACAATGTAAAACTTTAGCACCTACAAGTCAAAGCATGAAGGGGCATAAGAATGTTTAGCATATCTGGCTTGTAAATACCTTTCAACCCCAGCTACAACAGTGCCATGCGAACACCTGTTCTCACTCTCAGGTGACATTGTAAATAAGAAGCGGGCAGCATTGTCTCCCATAAATGTAAACAAACTAGTTTGTTTTAGCTATTGGCTGAACAAGAAGTAGGATTGAGTGGACTTGTATGAGGTGAATTGAAAAATACTTTTTTTTTTTTTTTTTTTTTTACTGTGCAAATATTTGTAACAAAAAATAATATAAAGTGAGCACTGTACATCTTGTATTCTGTATTGTAACTGAAATCAATATATTTGAAAATGTAGAAAAACACCCCCAAATATTTATAATAAATGTAAATTGGTTTTCTATTATTGTTTGTTCGTGCGATGAAAACTGCGATTCATCACAACTATTTTTTAATCTAGTTAATTTGTTTTGCGTTAATCATATCAATTAACTGTGATTAATTGACAACTCTAAATAAAATACAAGAGTACACAGTCCACTCAGAGCACTGGCAAAAGCAAAACGAGCAGTTCCAGCAACCATCACGGGCAGTAAGAAAGAACTGAGGGGGCTCAGGCTGAGCCCTCTATACTGGCGCCACCAGTGTGCAGCAGAAGAGGGTGCTCCATCTGCCCCAACGAGTACCACTGAGAGAAAAATTTCGTGTGATTGTGCACAGGGCACACACACACCCAAGAGTGGAACGCACATATGCATACCCAGAGCAACCTGTATAACTAGGTGCCTAGGCAAACATTTTTAAACATTGGGTATCTAAAGTTAGGCGCCTAAATAAAAGTGGCCTGATTTTTAGAGGTGCTGAGCATCTGCAGCTCTGTGACAGCAGTGTGTTTTCAGCACTTCTGGAAAAAATGAGATTTACATTAGCAATAGACTGGACTTTTCACTGGATTTTTGTAAGGAAAGAAACCCCAGTGTCACAAGCTATTGTTATTGGTAATCCTTCAACATTATTAGTAAGCCTTTAACATTTGGATCTTCAGTGAGTCATACAAACATTAACTCATTAGCTACTAGATAATCTGTGTACTATGCTAACTCTTTATTTTACAATCCTTCCAAGAAGCCTTGGAAAACCTTAGTCCTCCTGCCCTGCTCATGTTGCTCAGTAATGGGAAGGACTCCTGGCTTTACTAAGCACATGGAGGCAATAAGACATTTCTTGCCTTCTCTGCATGTGTTCTTTGTTCCTACTCAGGAAATGGATTCTAACAAGGAGTTGGACTTTGGGTTGGCCTCAGTGCTCAATTAGATTTTTACTTCAAGCTGTGGCAAGCTGTGGGTGCCACTGATTTCAGTGGCAGATATAGTTTTGTTTCTTGGCTCTGTCAAGATAAAAGTACCCTTTTTTGTGTACAAGCTGCTGTGAGAACACTATCACTTTCACATTTAAGACCCCTTAGAAAAATAGAACATAATGTTTGAATTATTGGATCTGCTTTGGTTTACCAATGTTGAGAATGCAAAGTTCTCAGGATGAAACAAGATACGGTGTGAAATTTCAGATCAAGAATCAACGTGAAGGAGTCAGCCTTGTTGGGTGGCTTGATATCAAGATGCAATGCTGCTGTGCTGGCCCAAAAGTATTTTGGAGTGAAGTCAAATTTCTGCAGAGAATTCATGCTCAATCCATCCTTGACATGCCTGTGACATTACACCCCATAATCTTTATGGAAATATGCTTACGATATGGATATTGCATAACTGATATATTTTATGCAAGATGGGTCTTGTAAGGTGTCATCAGAAATATATAATTTACTGACTGTGATTATCCAATTTGTATGTTTGTATCATTTCTGTATCTAAAGTTAAGAATATTGACTATGCAACAATTACAATTGTGTGTATATTTGGGAGACGCCCACCAGACAACAGGCCATCAGCTTTGATGGGCAATTAGGAAGAAACAGTAAGACTTCAGAGTTACTAATCTCTCTCCTTCCTGAGAGGTGTCCTGGGACATGGCTGTGACACTACTAGATCAGGTGGTCCTGTCGCCTGGTACTAAACACCATCTTGGACCTCAAGTAATTTTCCACTAAAAGGAGGGGGAGGTCAAGACTGGGAAACAAGGTTCCTGCCTTATGTAAAGCTTATTTACGGCTGGGGAGTAAGACAAACAGGAGTCTCCCTTCCCACCCAAGAAGAAAGACTGCTGAAAATACCTGAAGGGACAAAGGAATTAAGATAAGGGGAAGGCAAGGCCCGAGTCCAGACTGAGACAAAGGAGTCTAGTCTGTAAAGAGAAATAACTGGAACTCTAAGCTACAGAAACTCTGCTTTCTTCCTAAGATAACATTTAGGGTGAGAAATTACATTTTGTAACCTGTTTCTTTAGTGAATTAAGCCTAGTTTGCGTGTTTTGTTTTATTTGTTCAGTAATCCGCTTTGTTCTGTTTGCTATCACTTAAAATTTACCTTTTGTAGTTAATAAACTTATTTCTTGTTTATAACCTAACCCAGTTTGTGCAATTCATATCTGGGGAGCGGGCAAGAAACTGTGTATATTTCGCTTCACATTGAGGGAGAGGGCAAATTTTTACGAGCTTGTGCTGTGCAGATTTTTCTATTCAGCACAAGACGATATTATTTTAGGTTTATTCCCCAAAGAGGGTGTGCACGTGAGTGCTGGGTGAATCCTCTCACATAGAGCCGACTTCAGTCTGTATCTGCAGTTGAGTGTGGCCTTACCTGTGTGTGTGTGTGTGTGTGCGTGTGTGTGTGCGCGTGTGTGTGTGTGTGTTGCCAGAGACCAGAGAGCCTAATTCAGCAAAACAGGCTAGTGGAGCTAGTGAAATCCTAGTACATCTGGTGGCATCCCGGAGGTGGGGGGTCCAACCCGTCACAATGCCCAAGAGCGTCTCATTAAATCCTCAGGAACTATATTTACTTTTAAGGATCATACCTAGTGTTGAATTTTACGTTGATATAATGAAAAATATAAAACTCCTCTTTTGGTCAATATTATCTCTGATTTTCTTATGTTATTCTGAAGACCATAAGGAGCAGCTAGTGTGCCCCCCTCCCCTGCATTAGGATGCAGTAAGTGTTAGGATAAGTATGCAGTGTGTATTTGGTGAAAGAGTAGCTTGAAAACG
>NW_020686283.1:0-2364 GCF_002925995.2 Terrapene triunguis
ACTGTGCGGGACCTGAGCGCCGGCAGCCAGAACTGCAGAACAGGTGGGAGCTTGGCCTGGCCCTGGGGGCGGCTGTGGCCGGTCAGTGCCCTCGGCACGCTGAGCTGGGTGCTGGCCCACGGGCTGTGCCCTGGGAGGAGACTCAGCCAGTCTCTGGTGGTTCATGTCTGAGCAGCGGGGGGAGGGCCCTGCCCCCATGGGTGCTGCTGTGCCATGCCATCCTCTGAGGCAAGGGCAGGCTCCAGCTGAGGGGCCCCTGGATGTGACTGGGGTCACGTGGGCACCTCTAGGGAACGTCTCTCTGAGCCCCTCATGATGCCGTGGCAAAGGCACCGGACGCCCCCCTGGGCTGCTTGCCCTGGGGAGCCAGACCCCGCTCCATGGAGGTTCCTGGCCTCTCCGCCTCGTCAGGAGCACCAGTCTCAGGCTGCGGCGTGTCTGCCCCTCTGCCCCCCTGGGTGGCACCATCAGGGGCTGTGGTGATGCCAGCAGGGAGGAGAGCCGGGCGTGAGGCCGGGTGCTGCCCTAGCTGGGTGTCCGCAGCGGGAGCGTGGCCTGAGCCTTGGCCATGCTGAGGATGCTCCCGATCCAGTGGCCAGGCTAACGGCGGCCGGGCCTGGCTTTTCTCCCCAGTGCGTGAGAGGCTGCGGGAGGGGCTGGCCTACAAGGAGCCCCCGGCAGATGGGGACGTAGCCCGGCCTCGCAAAGTACTTATCCTGGGCTCCGGGGGCCTCTCCATAGGGCAGGCCGGGGAGTTCGACTACTCCGGCTCTCAGGTGAGTCCTCTGGGTGCTCCCAGCCCCTGGACCTCGGCCTCGCTTGGGCCCTGGGCGCTGGGAGGTGGGGCAGGGACGGGCTGCAGAGGGGTATGAGAGTAGAGGAGTTAGTGCAAAGGGGGTGGGGGGGTGGTGACACCCCCCAGGTACAAGCTAGACTGTGGAACTGCTGTGTCCCCTTAACCCCCTAGCCCAGGCTGGCTGCAGCACGGCTCTGCTAGCCACCAGCAGCCCCTCCAGGCTCTGCTCTCGAGCCGTCTGCATGGATAGACTCCCCAGCGAAGTGCCCCTCGCGACCTGTATCCGGGGAGACTCCCACGAACCCCCAGCAATGTGCGCCTCCCCCGGCTCTCGCTCCGCCAAAGGGCGCTGGCTAGTCCCCTGCTCACACGCTGAACCAAGCGTATGGACGAGGGCCCGACGCAGGGCAGTGATTACAAGCACTGTGGCCCGAGAAGGCGGAAGTAGTTACACAGAAATAACAGAGATCTGCCATCTAATTCTTACACTTTGCCAAGGCTGGTCATTGGAAGAGCAGAACCGTATGCTGCGATACGTTTCACAGGCCCGGGACCCGTCGCCCCAGTTCAGCGTTCGCTCTTTGCCTTTCAGGGGGTCACGCGGCCTGGGCCGAGTTCGATTTCCCCCTGTTTATTCTCCGACCCTTTGTCCTGGAAAAGTCTCTGCTGGGTCATAGGGCCAGGCCGTCCTGTGGCCTGCGGGAGCTGCCAAGTGTCCTTCAGGGGAACTGTCAATTTCTTGTTTACAACTCCCCTGCTGGTCACTCTCTGAGCAGCTCAGTTTCTCAGCACCTGCGCTCAGTCCCTTTGTTGTATGTGAGGCGCTAGTCAGTGTCTGCCCCAGACTCACCACCCGGGTCAGTGACAGAGCAGATTTTCACCCCTTCATAGACGATACCCACGTATTAGCAGGGCAATGATGCTCAACAGAGCAGGATTTCTCAAATGACACCTCACAAGGCAGACTTTGTACAACACATAACTATATACAAGTGGTGAACATGGGGGTTAGAGGGTGTTATTTTGAGGTACGGTGTGTCATGGGGTTAGTGCAAAGGGGGGAGAGGGGATAGGTGCGAAGGGGGAGAGGGTGGTGGAGGGGTATGGGGACAGAAGGGCTGGTGGGAAGGGGCAGAGGGAGGCGGAGGGATATGGGCAGAGGGTTGGGGGAAGGGGTGGAGGGTTGGCGTGAAGGGGCGGAGGGATACGGGGGGAGGGACACTATGGGCTGTCACGGTGCTCTCTCCCCCCGGCCAGGCCATCAAGGCGCTGAAGGAGGAGAACATCCAGACGGTGCTGATCAACCCCAACATTGCCACGGTGCAGACCTCCAAGGGGCTGGCTGACAAGGTGTACTTCCTGCCCCTCACGCTGGAGTACGTCACGCAGGTGAGCCCCAGCCTGGGGCGAGGCTGTGGGGGGACCTGTGCACTGGCCTGGGGCTGATGGGAGCTGCCCTGTGGGGCGCAGGGTGTGGCCAGGAGTCCGGGGCTCCCCCAGTCCCAGCCCCTCCCCCGGGGAGTGGGGGGGATGCTGGCTCTGGGCCGGGCCCCCAGTCCCAGCCCCTC
>NW_020686284.1:0-1327 GCF_002925995.2 Terrapene triunguis
GGAGAAACATCCGATTTGCAGTGTGCGTTCATCCAGCAAGTGATTGAGAAGTTCTCTCCTAGTGACAGGTTTCAGAGTAGCAGCCGTGTTAGTCTGTATCCGCAAAAAGAACAGGAGTACTTGCATCCGAAGAAGTGGGTTGTAGCCCACGAAAGCTTATGCTCTAATAAATTTGTTAGTCTCTAAGGTGCCACAAGTACTCCTGTTCTCCTAGTGACACGATTGTTGGAATTGTGCAGGCAACACCAATACTAACTTTGGGGGTGCCAGGCGTTGTGGGAAAAACAATTGGTGGTGAAAGCTCCAGGCCAACTTAGGAAGAGATCTTCAGTATCGGGTGTGGTGCACACATTGTGCATAACTGCCTCAAACTGCAGCCGACTCTCCTCCTTCAGTCGTGGGCTTAACGCGGATTTTCTTTCTCAAGATAAACGTCCGACGCTGCTAAAAAACCTCTTTGATGCTCGTGCCACTCAGCTGTGGCCTCTCTTTGCCAGCCAACACACTGCCACGGTCCGAAACGTCACAGAGACAAGAGAGAAAACGGTTTGTCGGTGACAGGCGTTGCGCTGCAGATACGGTCCCTGCCTGTTAACTTCTCGGAGAGGCTCGGGGAAAGCTTTGTCCCGACGGACGTGAAGAGACGACTGCGCGCTCTTGGTGAACGCGGGCAAACAAAGGGAGTTTTGTGACGTAGTTGGCAATGTTTACACCCCATGCCAGGCCTACTTAGAGCAGTGCCACACCGGAATCCCCACCTTGAATACGTTGGGTGAGAATCGTCTCTTTGACCAGTGGTCCAGTGCAAAATCAATTGTCTCCAGCTGTCTTTCAGAGAACGCCCGTCACAGCCCGCTACGCAGATCGAGCCAAGGCTATGGAATTGGCGCTGTGTCCGCCTGGGACCACGGCGCCCGTCGAACGTGTCTTTCCAATGAGGAGTGAGGTGCAGTCTCCTGAGAAATCCCGTTGGAACGTCTTCACCGTGTGGGCTGTCTCGTGCGTCGAGTCAGCTTTGCTCTCGCCTGTCCAGCGTTCTAGGACAAGTTGCTGAAAGACAAGCAAACCCGTCCGAGAACTACAAGTGGTGCCAAGCCCCTTCACGCCCTCAGGAACGGCAGGACGAGGAACAAGGCCCGTAGGGGCTGGATTTGAAGTATAATATATGAAACTGTGAAATAGGTGAATGCAGATATACAATATATGAAACCGCCGTAGCTTTTTCTCCCCTGAGCACTGACCCTCTCTTGCCCGGTGTCCCACTTTCAGATTAGGGAACCGCAGTCTCTCTGTTCACCCTTCGCTTTGCCACTGAGCCCCTGTCCTG
>NW_020686285.1:0-1607 GCF_002925995.2 Terrapene triunguis
CAGAAAAGTAACTCTAATAAATGAACATACCCCAAAGTAATGGGCAAATCTGGTAACAGGTGGCAAGAAACCATGGCGAGAGAGGGGAAAGAAGAAGAAGGAATTAGGTGGAAGAAACCCCTAAACTTTTATACTAGCAGTTAGGGATGTAGCAGACCCTTTTCAAGTGCCTGATAATGAGAAAGATTTTAAAAAGGGATCTGCTTCCTCCCATGTGGGTGCCCTAACCACTGCGATATGGGATTCCTGATATGTGTCTCAATCTCTCCTAACAGATACTTAATGCCTTTGTGCATCTTGGCCCAGCTGTGGATCACACTCATTATTAGTTATTATTAGTGGAGACAGAGACATTAATAGTGATGAATCATATAAGATACTACAGATATTAAATAGGGTTTTCAAAAAATACTCTAGAAGAACTACAGACTGCAATAGACAAAGATGTTCTTTTCATAGAACTGGCCAGATCCTCAAGTGGTATGAATTAGCCATAGGTCCATTGCAGTCAGCGGGTCAGATTGAAAGAAATATTGGCCGAGAGAGAGAGAGCGTGCGCATGAATGGCTCTAGATCCTGGTGCTTCTAGCACTCACCCAAGATGGAGACCCAGGTGTGACGGGTTGGATCACAGAAACCCCCTTGGGGCTGTCAATTGATGTGCCAAGACTACTTCTGCCCCTGCTCTCCTGCCCTGGGAGCTTGGGACTTCAGTCCCCTGCCTGGTTTGAGCCAGACCCGCTAGCCTGCTGCAAACCCAGAACCAGGTCTGAGCCACGTCCCCCAAGAGCTGCAGGCTTGAACTGAAAGCAGCTTAAGAAGTGTTTCTGTCTTCAACACTCAGATGCCCAACTCCCAATGGGGTCCAAACCCCAAATAAATCCGTTTTACACAAAACATAAACATAAAGCTTTATACAGGGTAAATTCATAAATTGTTTGCCCTCTATAACACTGATAGAGAGATATGCACAGCTGTTTGCCCCCCGGTAATAAATACCTACTCTGGGTTAATAAGTAAAAAGTGATTTTATTAAATACAGAAAGTAGGATTTAAGAGGTTCCAAGTAAAATAAAATAAAAACCTGCAAGTCTATGCCTAATACAGTAAGGAAACTGAATACAGATAATACCTCACCCTCAGAGGAGTTCCAGTAAGCTTCCTTTTACAGACTAGTCTCCTTCTAGTCTGGGTCCAGCAATCACTCACGCCCTTGTAGTTACTGTCCTTTGTTCCAGATTCTTTCAGGTATCCTTGGGAGTGGAGAGGCTCTCTTTTGAGCTAGCTGAAGACAAAATGGAGGGGTCTCCCAGCGGTTTAAATAGACTTTCTCTTCTGGGTGGATACCCCTCCCTCCCCCTGTGTAGAATCCGAGCTACAAGATGGAGTTTTGGAGACACATGGGCAAGTCACATGTCCATGCATGACTCAGAACTTACAAATAGCAGCCATGGTTCACACGCTACATTGAACGTCCTCATGTAGACTTATGTGGATTGGAGCCTTCCAAGATCCATTTTCCGTTAAGTGCTTCTTGACTGGGCACTTAACTTGCAAATTCCTTTCTAAAGAGGCTGACCAAATGCCTTACTAAGGCTATTTAAAAA
>NW_020686286.1:0-2977 GCF_002925995.2 Terrapene triunguis
CTCCTCCATACTTCTCAAGCACATGCTATACTCCCACTGCCTCAACTTCCCCCATTTACACCTCCTGCAGTTTGGCTGCCTGCCCCTCTTCTTCTCAAACTGCCCTTAGCCAGGTCACCAACAGCCTCTCCCTGGCCAAGCTGCACAGCCTTTTAGCCTAGCTGTGCGCTCCCCTAGACACAGCTAATCATGCTCTCCTCTGGCTAGAAAGGCCCTGCTCACCTACCAAACACTCCTGCAAGGTCATCTTGGATGGTTCCTCTTCTGACACCCACAGTGCTCTATCATTGGCTCCCTCCAGAATGACTTCCCTGGCATTGCCATGGATTTACACTGAGAATACACTGCTGAGGATGTACCACACATAATTCATTAATTGGTGTGCTCTTGTTGCTGCTGGACTCAGCAGCCAAGGGGTTAAGGCAAAGATGGTTTGATTATATAAGTTCTCTCCTGTTTGTATGCTGTGGGCAGTGCCTCACAGTCGTGTAAGGAGGGGGCTCTACCAAAGAGAGAATAGGCAGGGCAGAGAGTGAGTCTAAGCCACAGAGGCATCTCCAGGGAGCCTGTGTGTTGCAATGAAGTGCTGGAAGCTGCCTTGTATTTCTTCATCGTGCTCTATGCATGGCTCTGAAATTGACATTCCTTGGAGAAATCATATGTAGCCTGCAACCCAGTAAAAGAGCTTCTGGCACCAGAAAAAAAGACCTTGCCTAAGAGTCTGTCATTTCCTGGAGCTTCCCCACCCCTCCAGCCCAGATGAGTTCTCTGCTCAGATGGCAACTCATGGGCCAGTGTAGCCTTAAGGACTTATCTACCCAGCACCGCAGTGTGAACTAGAGGGGTGTGAATTGTAGAGTGCTCTAGTGTGTAGTGCTCTAACTGCCCTGTGTAGACTCTGCTGACAAGTTTTAAAAGGCAGCTAGTTTGTGCCGATGCAGTCCTGCTTCAAACAGAGCTATGGTACACGCACTAGGTACTACTTAGAGCACACTAGCAGGGTCTCCAGGGAGCAGTTAGAGTGCTCTACAGTTTATGCCTCTCTAGTTCGCAGACAAGCCCTTCAAAACACAGAAGGGAAGTGGAATCCTGTTCAGTCCCAGATGCCACGTGCCCCATCTGCATCTTTGCCTGCAGCTCGAGGCTTTGGTTTGCTTTTTCTCCACCCATCTCTCAGAGTTATAAAGAATTTTGCTGGCCAGGCTGCATGTGACAGAGCGGCAGAGCAGGGAGTGGAATAATGGGCCCATTGGGAGCACTTAAGAGTCCCTCAATGAAACATGAGGCCAGATCCCCAGCTGGTGTAAATTGGCATAGCACCATGAAAGTTAATGAGCCAGAGCCCCAGATGATGTAAATTGGCATAGCTCTGTGGAAGTCAATGGGCCGCGCGCCCAGCTGGTGTGAATCAGCAAAGCTCCATTGATGTCCACTGGTCTGTACCATTTACACCAGCTGAGGATCCGTCCCTTTCTTGGTAGCCCCCCAGATCTTTCATCCTTGCTTACTTGTCACCGTTATTGTTGGTGGAATGCCCCAGACTGGCAGATGTCGGGCCCAGCTCTGCTCACTCACTTGACTGAACTCCATTGACTTTGCTGGAGCTGTCCCTGATTTACACCTGGAAAACTGCGATCAGAATCAGGTCTGTAGAGAGCTGATGAGTTGTGTGTCCTTCCCCCCCACCCCCGCCCCATGTCAGAGGATTGCAATAAAATGCTGGGTTTTAAAGAGACAGTTTGTAAACTAGTCAGTTTCCAAAAAATGAGTTCAGTGTAGTTTCAGGTGCTGCCCCTGCCCATGAAATCTCCTGACAGGTTTGTGCTATCCTCGGCTCAAGTGCGGTTTTGTCTCCCCTGTTGCTGTGTGAGAGACCCACACAGATCTCAGGGAAACCACTGACACTAGCCCTGATCCTGCCAAGTGCATGGCCACCCAAAGCCACACTGACTAGAGTACGGTTCCCCACAGGCCTGATGTCAATATGGTGCCCTGTGGACAAGGGGCCGTTTGGGAGGACTAGCTGGCAGAATTGGGGCGTCCCTTTAGTACACAGGAGAAACAGTGCAAGTGAGCGAGTGGTCAAATGCTCTTGGCTTTGGGTGGCTTTGGGGTTGCTTGTAGCAATACTAGGTATACAGTAATGTAGACAGAAATGGGTAGGGTGAGCGCATCCCTTTAAAGCCCCTCCTAAGGCGGAGTATCTCGATACAGGCTATTTCTTGCATCCAGAGCAGAAAGCCCTAGTTTGTGAGGAGCCCTAGGAAATGCCAGGGGATGCTCTGTCTATGCTTTATGAGTAAATCCGCTGTAGCCGTATAAATGCTGCTGGTGGGATACCACACAAATGAAGGTGTTTTCATGCAGATATCCCAGGAATCCCCACTGCAGCCTGGATAATATAAAACCAGTGCAAACATCCAGGAGGCTGCAGAGAAAATATACATGGACGCAGAGAGAGGAGAGAAATGGGCAAGGATTAACCAGCTTTAACTTGGAAAAAAATCTAAGTGGGCTCCAAGCTCCCAAGCGCTCGCACAGCTGAGGAACCCTGCTGAGTTCAGTAGCATTGCTCATATGAGTAAAGTTAAGCACTTGAGTTTTGCAGGATCAGGGTCTAGGACCTTTTGGGGGCAGGGGGAAAGCATAAATCTACAAAGCAGGGAGGAGATGCTGAGGCGTGACAGTGGATAGCATAGGGTTACCATTCGTCCGGATTCCCCCGGACATGTCCGGATTTTTGAGCTAAAAATAGCGTCCGGGCGGAATTTGTAAATGTCCGGACTTCCCCCCAGACGCTAACAGGGCAGCTGGCCGGATGCTGAAACTTACATGGGGCTCCGACAGCCAGAGACAGCCCCTCCTCCGCTCCCCTGCAACAGAGATCAACTCCCTCCCTCCCTGCATTCCAGATTGCCTCCGGCAGTCTGGAGCTCCTCCCCCGCCAGCCAGCCTGCCGGGACAAGCCTGCCGGGAC
>NW_020686287.1:0-1282 GCF_002925995.2 Terrapene triunguis
GGAACTGGGGTCTGCACTGATGAGGGAGGGCACTTCCTTGCCAAGCCACCCCACTCCTCTTGGAGCCCCCAGCCCTACCACTTGGAGCGCCAGGGCTGAGCTGGTTGTTCCCGTGCCTCAGGCACTGGCGCTGCGCCATGGGGCTGCCACAGCCAGGACCCTGTAGGAACGTCAGCTTGGCACAAAAGGGTACTAAGTGGCTGGAGTCTGACGAGGCACACACTGTAGCTACCCATCCCCTGCTGGCCCATGCCCCACTGTTGCCCCCGCACTCACATCCATGCGCTTGCTCTCGTAGAAGTCGGCCGAGCGCCGGTCCTTCACCATCTTCTCAATGATGTCGCCGCGGCTCCAGCCGCTGAACACCACCTTGCCGTGCTGGTAGCCCACGTCCTGCATGAAATGGATGGGCAGGGTGAGGGGCCCACTCCTTCCAGCCAGCTGCGGGGGGACTGGCCAGGCCAGGCTGCACCCGCTGCAGAGCAAGACATGGATTTGCCCTGGGTGCTCCAACGCAGCTGGGGGGGCTGCTCCTCACAAGGGTGGCCATCAGATTTCCAACCCATCCCCTCAAGCAGGGCCTCTCCCTCCCCAACCTGGGCACAGCCAGTGGCCCAGATCAGGGCCTCCCACCCTCCCCACCCCCGGCCAAGCACAGACCATCCCGCCACCCAGATCGGGGCCTCTCGCCCTCCCCACCCCCGGCCGAGCACAGACACTCCCCCCACTCCCTGATCAGGGCCTCCCACATTCCCCACCCCCATGGCCCAGACCATCTGGACTCACGTAGATCTCATCAAACTTGCCAAAGTCCATGGTTTTGAAGCGGTCGATGGGCGGGCGAATGTATTCGCAGTAGGAGCTTGACTTTACTACCTCCAGCTGGCGCACACACGACACATAGGCCAAGCGCGACTGGATCTCCGCCATGTCGGGCACCTGTATGTGTGTGGGGAAAAACAGGAGTGTCCTGCAAGGGGGTGGATCAGCCCCACCTGGGACAGCATCCTGGGTAAGGGGGCTGCAAGGGACAGTCTCTCCTAAGTTCTGCAGGTCTGACCCCCACCCCCACCCCAGCTGGCTCAGTCCAGCTGAGTGGCTGGAGCTGGATCCCAGCAACTGCCACTGGGGCATCAGGAGTGACTGTGCCCAGCCAGCCTGAGGGAAGCCACTGGCTGCCAAGGCAGGCCCGCATGCTCAGGCAGGAGCAGCCCTGGGAGGCAGGGGCTGTGGCAGAAGGGACCCTGCCAGCACCTAGGGCTGTCGCTGCCCTTGGGGTAGG
>NW_020686288.1:0-2169 GCF_002925995.2 Terrapene triunguis
ATCTAGTTGAATTGGTGCAACCCCCGAGTGTAGATGCAGTTGCACAGGTATGAAGGTGCTTATGTCCATACAGATTATTTTGGGAAATGTAGTGAAATAAGCGATGCTGATATGAGCCCCTTGTTACTGGTCCAATTGTGTCTTCACTGTGGGGTGTCACTGATTTCATTCTATGCGTTTCCAGACTGATACAAAGCAGTACAAAAACACGCGTAGTCCAGTCCTTAAACTGAAATCAGAATGTTCACACAGGCCCGTCTGCACATGGTTTGTACACCAGTCTGACTATGTTGGATAGGAGTGTGATTTTCTACCAAAATAGCTACATCCATATAACTTTCTACATTTGGGTTATATCCGTATAAAGGTGCCTTTTACCAGCATATCCTCTGGGTATAAGCACCTTCAGACCGGTGCTAGTAGCTGAAAGCCCAGGCTATCACACAAGTGTGGCAGTTGGACCACGTAATCTGGGCAGTCTAGACGTTCTAGGCTTCAGAGTGACACATTGAGAGGTGACAATCCTGAAATCTTATTATATAGATAACTGAGCCCACAGTAGAGGCTTTGTACTACAGGGGTTTACACTGGCTTCACACCATTGGTTAAAGCAGTGCGACCTTCTTGTGTAGACAAGGCCTAATCGACTTAAGGGAAATGAAATCAGATACTCATAAAGCAAACTAAATGTCCCCATAGCAGTTGAATTAAATTAGGGAAATTTAAACTGGTGCAATGTAGTGTGTACACACACCCTGACACTCACAAGCCCCTGTGAGGCGGGAACATTTATTGGCCCCATATTCCGGGCACTGAGAGATTAACCTCCATGTTTCCAAACCTGAGTGCACAAATGTTAGCACCTAACTAAGATGTCCTGATTTCCAGGGGTGCTAAGCACTGATGACTCCCACTGGTGTCAATGGGAGGTCTTGGTGCTCAGTACCTCTTAAAATCAGGCCCTTGTTGCCCTAAGCGACTTTCCAAGGGCCATTAATCAAGTTGGGAGAGGACTGGCAACCAAACCCAGGAATCCTGATCTCAGGCCACTGCTCCAAACACTAGACCACACGTCTATGACTGATTTCTCTCTCTCCTCTCACCCCTGGTGTCTAGTTATATTTCTGGCTGAGTTCTCAATAGGTGGTTTACTTCCTTATTTTCTCCATGCTGCTCCAGCCCTGCTCTTTCCTCTGAACATTGTTTTCCCCTTGTTTGTTTTTAGGGATGCTCAAGCAAATTGACGCGGGTGGAGACATGTTCGTCGCTGGTATCAGCACGAATGATGGCATCTACTGTCTGTCTCGTCCAGCAACGGTCTCTGCGAACAGTACCTCTGCCTTGCCCTGGGTCAATATTGCAGGAAGTCTGAAGTACTACAGCTGTGGTTTGTGGGGTTGCTGGGGAGTTTACTCAGCTGATGATATCTATTTCCGGTTTGATGTCACCCCGGACTCTTGTGCAGGATCCAGGTGGGAGCACGTTCCAGGCAAGCTGTCCATGATTAAGGTCGGGACCGAAGGCTCTGTCTACGGCGTGAACAGTGCAGGACAAATATATCGCAGGTACAGTGGTACAATGAGGGATCAGGGCCATTCATACCCGTCACTAAGAGCACAGAGAGAACAGGATGTTGCCTGATGCTCTGGAGCAAGCCGACTCTGGTGCCTGATGTTCACTGATTCCCTAATGAGCTGATTCCAGGGCTCTCCAGCATCCCAATGACCTCACAATGCGGCACCCACTGTTGCCTAATTGAGAGGACTCCACTGCTAACCAGCAGGGGACCAAAAACGGGTGTGAGGCACACTGCAGAGGTTCTGCTGTCTTGGGGAACTCTTGGAAGCCTGAGCTCTGCATATTATAGGTAGCACAGGTAGTCATAGAATCATAGAATCATAGAATATCAGGGTTGGAAGGGACCTCAGGAGGTCATCTAGTCCAACCCCCTGCTCAAAGCAGGACCAATTCCCAACTAAATCATCCCAGCCAGGGCTTTGTCAAGCCGGGCCTTAAAAACCTCCAAGGAAGGAGACTCCACCACCTCCCTAGGTAACGCATTCCAGTGCTTCACCACCCTCCTAGTGAAATAGTGTTTCCTAATATCCAACCTAGACCTCCCCCACTGCAACTTGAGACCATTGCTCCTTGTTCTGTCATCTGCCACCA
>NW_020686289.1:0-2591 GCF_002925995.2 Terrapene triunguis
TTTAAATAACAAATATTGTTTGAGGAATGCTTTTTGAAATTTAAACTTCTCTGTGAGTGATATCAATGAGCTTTTTCTATTGAAGCTGCCATTTATCTGCTAACAGGAAGGAAGAAATTAAAATCAGGGCAGGAGGTAAATCCTTTTGCATTGAAATCAGTGGTAAAACCATTGGACCATTTTTACGTAAATTGCATGATATAGTTTAAAATTTTCAGTTAAACATAGTTTTGTTTTTAGTTAACTTGTACTTCTTTTGCCAGGAATTTCAAAGAAAATAGATAATCTGCATCTCTTTTAATAAGAAATGCTATGAATCCTCTGACTCCCTTTTTCCCACTTCCTCCTACTTTTTTTCTTGCTACTGTTGTCTCTTAGGGCTGGTCCACACTGGGGCGGGGGTTCGATATAGGAAACGCAACTTCAGCTACGAGAATAGCGTAGCTGAAGTCGACGTTTCCTATATCGAACTAAATTTACTTACTTCGGGTCCACGCGGCGCAGGCAGGCTCCCCCGTCGACAGTGCTTCCTCCTCTCGGCGAGCAGGAGTTCCGCAGTCGACGGGGGAGCGCTTCTGGGATCAATCTATCGCGTCCAGATGAGAAGCGATAAATCGATCCCAGAAGATCGATCTCTACCCGCCGAATTGGGCGGGTAGTGTGGACCAGCCCTAAGTAATCAAGAATCATTAGTATTTGTGAAGAGATAAATGAGTAGGCATAGAGTTGGGATAGTTTTTCCTAGTCTATTTTTATGCACAGTGTTGGATATAGTTGCTATTATTGCTTTGAACATGGATGCATAATCAACAGTAAAAGCACCAGCAAAGCTTACACAGATGTAGCACCACTTTTAGATTTGCAGCAAAACAGTTTGGTGTTCAAACCTCCAGCCAGACTACTTTGCAGTCACAAAACTGCTGCATCCCAGAACCTGCTCCTAAATGCGGTGTGCCTTTGTACTGTACTGCTTGTACTGTAATGCATTAAAACAGTCATAGTCCTGGCTGTCCTTCATAGCCATTACCACCAGTCACCAACTAGATGTCAGTCTGTCTCAGATTGCTTGGGGTTAGAAAAAAGGAGATTTTTTTTAAACCAATTACATTTGAAAGGAACTTTGTCTTAGAGACAGCGGGCCAAATTCAGATCTTGTGTAAGAAGGTACAATTCCACTGAGTTTAGTTTAATTGTACCTGCTTACACCAGGTCTAAATTTGGCACAATGTATTAACAGTTGTCTAAATTCTCTACTTAAGTGCCTTTAACACATAAGGTCCAATTCAGCCTTGGTGTTATTAGTGAAATTGCATACACTTACACCAGGTCTAAATTTAGCCTTAAATTATTTAACCCAGTCTATTGGGCTAATGGGATAATGACAAAAGTGGTGTTTAGCCCTTCCTGTGTGGAAACTGAGATATTCAAATATGCCCTAGTACAGGGAGCTTATTGAGCCAGATCTCCCACTGAAGTAGAGCTATGCCAGTGTAATCCTGTTGTGGACTGTACAGGAGTTGGCCGGGGCTCGACCCGCTCCGGGGTAGCGGGGAGCCACACCGACTCACTTCCTGCTGGAGTTTTAGTGCTTTGTCGGGTCTCACCCGGCAGCCCTTGCAGTCCTGAAAGATACAGGAAGCCCGACTCCGGCTCAGGGTGGGCACCAGCGTTAGGTCAGGGCTCAGACCCTTAGTCAGGGTTGAGCAACAGTAAACAAAGTATTTAAGCTCAGGCCCTAGGTCAGGGCGGGGCAACAAACGCTGAGGCAGAGCTCAGGCCCTCAGGCAGGGCTGAGCCACAGTAATAGGCCTGAGCCTCAACAGGCCTGGGAGAGGGGGAGACTGCCACCCACAGGTTGGGTGGCAGTGGGGACGCAGGCCCTCCCACTCCACTGCGTCCCAGCCCAGGGCCCTAGCAGTGGCAGAAGACCCGCTGCTTCGTCAGTGGAGATCCTGGCTGCAACACACTGACATCGGCTCTGGCAGTGCTGCAGCTAGACTGGGGTCGGCTGCCCCCGGGCTACTTCCAGACTCCCCCTCTGGGCCTACTTGGATGCTGTCGTCGGCCTCGGGGGGATCCTGGACCATGGGTTTGTCCGGCCAGGGATCGTTTGGCAAGTCCGGGAGCTCCTCCGGATAGGAGGCGCAGGGCAGGCCCGGCGGCTCCTTGGGGTAGTGGGCGTAGGGCAGGCCCAGCGGCTCCTGGCGGTCACTCCGGGCCGCGGAAGTTTCCCAGCCCCGAGCTAGGCTGGAGACGTCTGGTCTCTCCGGCTGCTGGGGCCAGACTGAGTTCTGAGGGCCCAGTTTTATACTTCCGGGTTGCCGCCTGACCCTCTGAGGGACGGGCTCAGAACTCCCTAGCTCCGCCCACTCCGGCCTCCGGATGGGCTCTTCCCCTTCCCGGGTGGTGCGGAGCCACACCGACTCACTACACGGTCGGTCGCATTTTGCTGGTGCTCTGGCTCCTTTCTCCCTCTAGCCCTCCCCTGCCGTTGCTGCCGTTGCTGCTGAGGGAGGGAGGGAGTGCGGAGGGGGGGGCCTTGCCGGCCTGCCCCCCCCCTCGCCTCCGGAGGGAGAAGCACCGGCCCCCCC
>NW_020686290.1:0-1364 GCF_002925995.2 Terrapene triunguis
GGGGGGGGCAGGTGAGCCAGCGGCAGGGAAGGCGAGCAGGTGGGCAATGGCGGAGGGGCAGGTGAACCGGCGGCGGGGGTGGGGGGCTGAGGAGGCGAGCGGTGAGTTGGTGGCTGACCTGTTCTACTGATCTGGTCTGGCTCCCATCCCCTCTCCAAGAGTTGCAGCTGTCTGGAGGTGCCTTCCATGCCTTCCTCATTCACACCTCATCCATTCAACAGGGCATGTCATAACTATAAGGGGAAGGGTAACAGCCCTCCTGTGTACTATAAAATCCCTCCTGGCCAGAGACTCCAAAATCCTTTTACCTGTAAAGGGTTAAGAAGCTCAGGTAACCTGGCTGACACCTGACCCAAAGGACCAATACGAGGACAAGATACTTTCAAATCTTGGTGGGGGGAAGGTTTTTGTTTGTGCTCTTTGTTTTGGTGGTTGTTCACTCTTGGGACTGAGAGGGACGAGACATCAATCCATGCTCTCCAAATCTTTCTGAACAAGTCTCTCATATTTCAAACTTGTAAGTAAACAGCCAGGCAAGGCGTGTTAGTTTTATCTTTGTTTTCTCAACTTGTAAATGTACCTTTTACTAGGGTGTTTACCTCTGTTTGCTGTAACTTTGAACCTCAGGCTAGAGGGGGTTCCTCTGGGCTCTTTATGTTTGATTACCCTGTAAAGTTATTTTCCATCCTGATTTTACAGAGATGATTTTTACCTTTTTCTTTAATTAAAAGCCTTCTTTTTAAGAACCTGATTGATTTTTCCTTGTTTTTAGATCCAAGGGGGTTGGATCTTGGTCCACCAGAAGTTGGTGGAAGAAAGGAGGGGGGATGGTTAATTTCTCCTTGTTTTAAGATCCAAGGGGTTTGGATCTGTATTCACCAGGGAATTGGTGAAGAGTCTCTCAAGGCTACCCAGGGAAGGGAATTAGCACATTGGGAGTGGTGGCAGCGGACCAGATCTAAGCTGGTAGTTAAGCTTAGAAGTTTTCATGCAGGCCCTCACATCTGTACCCTAAAGTTCAGAGCGGGGAAGGAGCCTTGACAGGGCAATTAATTACAAAGTGGGGGGAAGATCTTATTCTACTTCTAGCAAAAAGACAGTTTTCTTTTACCTTAATTATACTACCTTAGGGGCCTGCTATAACATATTACCAAGGTTCAATACCGCTGTTACGATGGAGCGGTGCTAGGGAAGGAGGATTTGTTTCCGCGGGACGGGTGGTGCTGGGAGGGTTGTTTTGGGGGGGCTGGGCAGCGTTGGGGGGGGGGCTCGGCAGTGGTGGGGGGGGGGTGTGGTTCGGGGGGGCTGGGTGGCGCTGGGGGGGGGTTCGGCGGCGCTGGAGGGGGGTTTGGCCCTCAGCTGTT
>NW_020686291.1:0-2000 GCF_002925995.2 Terrapene triunguis
GCACTAACGAATCCATTGCAATTCTTCAGACAACTATAGCTCAGTGCTAGAATTTCAGTTTTACTGGCACATTTGCTTGAAGTTCACAGTTGGCTGGCTTTTTTTTTTTTTTTTTTTTAATTGGTTGACGGAGTGCCCTGTGTGCATTTGATGGGTGGATGTGTGCGATAAATCCTATTAAATATGAGGTGGATTCCTTACTTTAAGAAACCTCCCATAAAATTATGCCATTAAAATATTATTTTCATTAACATAAAATATGCATTTTGAGAAACATCTTTTTCCTCCCGATTTGCAATAATTAAGGGCTCTTTGAAGACCATCGTGATGTATTTTATTTTTCATCAACAAACTGTTCCTAGCATCTTTTAAATACCATTTGCCAGAAATAAAGCATATGTTTAGCACTTAGGAAACGCTTTAGAGGATTAAAAATCACAGTGTGAAGAGGAAAATGATACCCTAAACCTCCCCTGCACTCAGACAAGCAGACAGCCACATCATGTGTAGCTGAATCAGACTTTAGGAACTGCTTGCACAAACTATGGAAATGTCTGGCAAGATAAAATGTACCCTGAGCTGGAAGAAAATGAGTCAGTGGTCACATGATGTTCCATGGCCAGAACTTTAAAACAAACTTTCAGAAACTCATTCAACATATGTTGATGAACACACAGATGAAAGCATGTATTGTACAGATGGGAATTCCAGTGTCTTGCTCAGGGACTTTAGAACTTATGAAAGAAAGCATTTACAGTGTAATTTGTAGAACAAACATCAAAAAAATCACCTTCTTCAGACTGGTATAGTAGTTATGAAAGCCTTGTTTTCCTGAACATACTGAAGTATTCACACATACACATATGGTATTCGAGCTTAACTCATCTGTCCCTTGGTGCATTCTTCATCACTGAAAGAGAAAAACAAAGCAGAAGAAAATGGAAAAGGCTACTGCTGAAAGAAAAGCCCCATTTTATTCAGTCTTATGCATGAAAAAGAAAAGAATGATCAAGATCTTTCTCCAGGTTAGTTCTCGCATGCCTTGTGGATTTGAACTCCTCTAGGAACGTTTTACTGAGTTTTACAGATTACAGAATCATTGGGTATTTAAAAAAAAAAAATACATCCAAAGGATGGAAGAAAGTAATTTCTCTCTTCAAACTGGCTGTTTTTTTGTTTTTTTGTTTTTTAAAGTTGTTATAGAAAACTTTGCTTTGGCTCAACTGGATGATTAAACAATGTGACGTAATATCCAAATTAGAATGCCCAAAGATATAGGATAAGGATTTTGAAGAGGCCTAAGAAAGTAAGGTGCCATCGTCCACTGACTTTCAGTGAGATGTGGACATTTTACCCTCCCTCAACCCTTTGAAAATCCCAACCTTAAAGATGTGCAAAATTTGGTGCATTTTGTTCGCAGGTATTCATGCAAATGTTTGTTTATTTTGGTTTGGATGGGTTTGCACCTCTCAAGTGTTACATTTGGGGGATCAAAGAAAACCTCAAAACAACAACAGTTTTACCCCAAACCACCTATTTGTAGCTCAAACTTTTTTTTCCTGATGAGTCTAAAATAGATCCCACTTTGCTCTAAACTCAGCCTATGTTTACTTAAACTTGGAGTGGGTTTGCTCAAAGCTCAGACCAAATTCACCGAAGGATTTGCAAATCTTTTGGCAAACTTAGTCCAAAGTTTGAATTTGTAACAAAACCCACTACCAGGTAAGGAGGCGAGAATAGCAGGGGACCTTTCGACGTTTACAGAGTGTTCCTTTAGAAGGGTACATATCACAGTTGAAACTTTATGGGCCATATTTTCAACTGGCTTCAAACCAGCCTCCACGGTTTTTTGCATATAACACCATATTTGAATGCAGACACAGGCATATGTGAGCACCACTTGATTTGTTAAATGCACAAATGTCCACACCACAGTAGAGATAGAGACAGACGCTCAGATATGGTTTTTGAGCACACAAACAGGTGAGCATGGAACATTT
>NW_020686292.1:0-2059 GCF_002925995.2 Terrapene triunguis
CCCGGGCTCTGCTCTGCATGGGGGAATCTCCCTTTTTCAGGATTACACTAGATTGAGGGACCGGCTAGCTCAAGGTCTGAAACTTGTCAGCAATCCCGCTTCCACCTCTAGGTAATTAGTTCAAAACAAACCCAGGTTGTTACGGGGAGTGTTCTGTGGCCTCAATCCAGTATCCGTTCCTCACAAAATCCATCACCATACGTGGCACCTCTCTAGTAGCCTCTGTAGAGATCAGTGAGTGAGCATGGCCAATGAACTGTCCTCCGCTCTAGAGGTAGCCACACTGAGGCAGGTTGGCAGTGTGGTGTAGAGAAGCTTGCACTGCTATGTGGTTCCTGGTCTTTGGACCTCAGGGCTGTCAGTCCAGCGCACTTAATTTGTGTGTGGGAAAACTTGGCAGGGTGTTTGCTTTGTTAAAGGCTTGGCTGTGACTGTCTCGCTATGTGAGGTGGGAAGCTAAGTAGCACGTGGAGGAGTGTGTTCAGAAAGTGTGTGAAAACTCACTCTGCTTGGTCTGCCCTTATTCCTATGCAGAGAGGAGAAAGCCCTGGGGTGCGAGGCTTGTAGGAACCTACATGTTAGTTGCCTAGGTCCCCAACAAAACCACATTGAAAAAGAAGACTCCTTAACATTCATTCTGCGCTGATCTACTTGGTGAATGCTTTCAGATGTCACAAGCTGTTAACACAGTGTTTCTGGCTTGCAGCTCAAAGACAAGCACAAGCAGACTGGAGGGAATGTGGGAGCTATGGAGGAGCTGGAGAATGCCTTTAGCTTGGCTGAGGAGTCCTGCCCAGGCATTTCTGACAAACTGATAGCACACATGGTGGAGCGGGTACAAAGGTAAAAACACTCTCTGACATGTGGGATGGGGATTAGGGGCATGCGTTGAAAATTCAGTGGTTCAGATGTGTTATGGTAAAATCACAGGGCAAGTATAGAAAAACAGAAAGGAGCATAAACGCTGCCAAATTAAGTGCAAGAATGTAATAAGAAAAGCCAAAGAGGAGTTTGAAGAACGGCTAGCCAAAAACTCCAAAGGTAATAACAAAATGTTTTTTAAGTACATCAGAAGCAGGAAGCCTGCTAAACAACCAGTGGGGCCCCTTGATGATCGAGATACAAAAGGAGCACTTAAAGACGATAAAGTCATTGCGGAGAAACTAAATGGATTCTTTGCTTCAGTCTTCACGGCTGAGATTCCCAAACCTGAGCCGGCTTTTGTAGGTGACAAATCTGAGGAACTGTCACAGATTGAAGTGTCACTAGAGGAGGTTTGGGAATTAATTGATAAACTTAACATTAACAAGTCACCGGGACCAGATGGCATTCACCCAAGAGTTCTGAAAGAACTCAAATGTGAAGTTGCGGAACTATTAACTAAGGTTTGTAACCTGTCCTTTAAATCGGCTTCTATACCCAATGACTGGAAGTTAGCTAATGTAACGCCAATATTTAAAAAGGGCTCTAGAGGTGATCCCGGCAATTACAGACCGGTAAGTCTAACGTTGGTACCAGGCAAATTAGTCGAAACAATAGTTAAGAATAAAATTGTCAGAGACCTAGAAAAACATAAACTGTTGAGCAATAGTCAACATGGTTTCTGTAAAGGGAAATCGTGTCATACTAATCTATTAGAGTTCTTTTGAAGGGGTCAACAAACATGTGGACAAGGGGGATCCAGTGGACATACTGTACTTAGATTTCCAGAAAGCCTTTGACAAGGCCCCTCACCAAAGGCTCTTACGTAAATTAAGCTGTCATGGGATAAAAGGGAAGGTCCTTTCATGGACTGAGAACTGGTTAAAAGACTGGGAACAAAGGGTAGGAATTAATGGTAAATTCTCAGAATGGAGAGGTGTAACTAGTAGTGTTCCCCAAGGTCAGTCCTTGGACCAATCCTATTCAACTTATTTATAAATGATCTGGAGAAAGGGGTAAACAGTGAGGTGGCAAAGTTTACAGATGATACTAAACTGCTCAAGATAGTTAAGACCAAAGCAGACCGTGACGAACTTCAAAAAGATCTCACAAAACTAAGTGATTGGGCAACAAAATG
>NW_020686293.1:0-1944 GCF_002925995.2 Terrapene triunguis
GTGCAGAGGGATTCCTCGCAGAATAATGCTGCAGACTCCAAACCTCTGCTGGGCATGTGAGTCCTGCCATTCCCAGGGGCTTCCCAATCAGCCAAATGGGGCTTCAAGTCATGGGAAAGGCAAAGGGCACCTCTCTGACCCCTGAGTGACCTCCAGACCAAGGGTCAAGTCTCTGCCACGAGGGAGGGAGTTTCTCAATTAAACAGCTTCATTTTATCATGGGAAAACTGAGTATTTTCCCCATCTCCCCTTCTGAGCAGCTGCTGAGCTGTGTTAGCTGAAATGCCTCAGAAAGTTCAGCCTGAGGCCGACCCCTGGCTGGGGAAATTTCAGCCCCAACCGTTTCAGTCTGACAAAGTTACAAGAACATCAGAGGAGTGAAGTTCTGGAACAGCCTTTCATGGGGAGTAGTGGTGGAAAAGACATATCTGGCTTCAAGACTAAGCTTGATAAGTTTATGGAGGGGATGGTATGATGAGATAGCCTAATTTTGGCAATTAATTGATCTCTATTAGTGGTAAATATGCCCAATGGTCTGTGATGGGATGTTAGATGAGGTGGGATCTGAGTTACTACAGAGAATTCTTTCCTGGGGGTCTGGCTGGTGAGTCTTGCCCACATGCTCAGGGTTTAACTGATCGCCATATTTGGGGTCGGGAAGGAATTTTCCTCCAGGGCAGATTGGCAGAGGCCCTGGGGGGGTTTCACCATCCTCTGCAGCATGGGGCACGGGTCACTTGCTGGAGGATTCTCTGCACCTTGAAGTCTTTAAACCACGATTTGAGGACCTCAATAACTCAGACATAGGTCAGGGGTTTGTTACAGGAGTGGGTGGGTGAGATTCTGTGGCCTGCGTTGTGCAGGAGATCAGACTAGATGATCATAATGGTCCCTTCTGACCTTAAAGTCTATGAGTCTATGAAAACTTATGACGGGAAGTGCCAGAGAACCGTAACTGGAGGTGGTGCTGCCAGCCCCGCAGGTAATATCCCTGTGCCCAGGAGTGGGGCGGGATGGGGCGTTCCTGCTCCCTAGATACGCCGGGGATCTGTCCCAGGGCCTGGGCCGTGTCTGAAGGTGGCTGGGGAGGTGTATCCCAGGCCTGAGTTTGCTAGGAGCATCCCTGAGGATTCCCATTTGGTGGGATTCGCCCCTGGTTACCAGCAGCTCTGGGCACATCGGAGCCAGTTTAGTCCTTTCAGGCTACAGAGGAGAGTGAGGCCTGGCCAGGCACAACCCTACCTTAAACAGGCTGTAGGCATTAGCCAGTGGGGGAGTCCGGCTGCTAGTCCCTCTGCGACACCTCCTCCTGCCAATGTGGCAATGAAGAAATGGAACCTCAACGGCGCCACCCGCACTGATTAACAGCTGAATGTGTGGAGGAGGATTACATGACTCAGGCTCTTGAGCTGCGTCGGAATAGTCTCCTCGGTGAAAATCGGGGAGCAAGTTATAGACCTAAAGACAAACACAGACAACATCAGCCATGAAACCAAGACACGAGCTACCCCAGAGCCAGCTCCTGCCCCTCCTCTCACTAATACATCACCCCACAAACCTCTGCTTTCGCCCCAGCCTCATCTCTAGCCTGGACACTTCCCCTCACCCTGCCCATCCCCCAGCCCCATCCACCACATGGGCGTCTGTCCCTGCACCTCCCCCCCCCAGCCCTAGGAGAGGTTTTTGGGGTAACAACTGGCCCATCGAGTCCCGTCTCCTGCTGCCCCACGGGGCTTGGGAGACTCCACTCGCCGTGTGCAGAGCCCGTGAGCCACTGGACGGCAGGCGCCAGCGATGGGCCGAGTGCGATTCCGTATCGTCACCTGGGCAGGGAAAACTCCCACAATGCACCTGGCCAGTTGTCCCCTGCTGTACATGGGGGGCAGGGAATTCTCCTGCCCCTGGGGACCAACTCTGCCCTGGACAGTGAGCTCCGGTTACCCC
>NW_020686294.1:0-1410 GCF_002925995.2 Terrapene triunguis
GCTGCCGGGCAGTGAGCCCTACACATACAAACAGCTCGTCACATCCCTGCATCCCCAGAGAGGGTGTCAAATGTCACCCTCCAAGCAACCCCTCGCTTCCCCCGCCCCTCGCTGGCCAGGACGCGCTCCCAAGTCCCCAGGGGAAAGGGTGAGTCCCCAGGGATGGTTACAGGGCTGGTTGCCAAAGGAGAGCACAGCACCTTGAGGGTCCACTACCAAGAGCCCATGGTGGGGCATGGGGGGGGGGAATGGGGACTGCATGGGGAGCAGTGGGGTTAGAGGGGGCCCATCAGCCGATCAGGGCAGTTTGGGGTGAGCTTGCTCCTGCGGACTTCTGACACCCTTGATCCTTCATTAGACAATCAGGAGCCCAAGGGTTACTTCTCGCTGCTGGCAGGGACTGAGGAGAGCCTGGGACCGGATTCAGCCCCCCTGCTAAAGGGACCCCTGCTCTGTGGTTACCTATGAACATGATGGCCACTTCTCTAATTGGACCCTGTGGGTTCTCCAGAAAGGCCATGGTCTGGCACAGAAAGTTGTTGGCTCTCCCCTTGTAGCGCGTCAGCTAGGACCAGAACAAGGGAGCACAAGGTTATTAAAGGCCTTTCCGTCCCGCAGGCCGGGTTCCAGGTGTGTGGAGCGCACGTCCTGTTTTCACCCCTCCTTCCTGTGCCGGGGGGATCACGCAGAGGGACTACACCCAGGCCCAGGAGTGGTCCCGGGGCTGGGGCTCAGTGTGGGCACAGAGCTGGCAATGGGGGGTGCCCTATCCACCGATTCCCCCGCTCCTACCAGCGAGGGCTGCGCAGTGAATGATCTGAGGGCTCCCTCACCAGGCAGTCACAGCTTTGCCAGGTATCCTTGTGCTGGATGAAGCCACTTCAGGAATTCCGCAGCACTGCTGAGGGTGTCCCAACACACCTGCAAAACAAGTGGGGCCAGAGCGAGCCGGCCACGGTTACGGGAGCTGGAAGCCACTAGCCTCGTTACCCGGAGGCCGTGCGTGCTGAACGCTTCCCGGCCCCAGGTTGCTTGCGGAAGGGCGGCGGTGTGGCTAAGGCAATGGCTGGAGACCTGACTCAATTCCCAGCTCTCCCTGCGGGAACTCAAGCAAGTTGCTTAGGCCCAGGGGTGCAAAGGGATTTAGGTGCCTAATGCCTATGGGTGATCAATACTTTTGAGGCGCTAGGCCTCATGCTGTGCCTCAGTTCCCCACCTCATGGTGAGTAGGAGGGTGAATTCATTAGTGCTGGTGGCATTTGGCTCCCAAGTGATGGTGGCCATGAGCGCTAGCATGTGCAGAGACACCTGGGGCGGGGGGGGGGGCACGGCTTGGGCATCTCATGTCTAGTACGGGCTGTCCGGGCCGCTTGGCCAAGGGCACACTGGGTCCTGCGCACCATCTGGAGA
>NW_020686295.1:0-2600 GCF_002925995.2 Terrapene triunguis
GGCCCATGACACACAGCGAAGCAGTTCAGCTTCCATCCTGCAGAGGGCAGTGGTATGCACATACCAGCAAGGTCATTACAGTTGTATAACATGGAATCATAGAACTGGAAGGGACCTCGTGAGGTCATCTAGTCCAGTCCCCTTCACTCATGGCAGGACTAAGTATTATCTAGACCAGGGGTCTCAAACACATGGCCCACAGGGTTATTTTCTGCGGCCTGCGAGCTCCTCATTCCCCCCCACCACCCCCAGCGTTTACCTAGAGCGGCTCCAGCCCGACATGCACCAGGGGCAGAGCAGGGCAGGGCAGGCTCCCTGCCTGCCTGCCCTGCCTCCGTGCCACTCCAGGAAGCGGCCGGAACGTGGGGAGGGGCGGGGCGGCTCTATGTATTTTGCCGGCCCAAGCACGGCAGTCAGGCGGCTTACGGTGGCATGCCTGCGGGCGGTCCACTGGTAACGTGGATTCGGCGGCATGCCTGCAGGAGGTCCACCGGTCCCGCGCCTTCGGTGTCCCCGCCGCCGAATTACCGCTGAAGCAGCGGGACCGGCGGACCTCCCGCAGGCATGCCACCGAAGGCGGCCTGACTGCCGCCCTCATGGTGATCATCAGGCCGCCCCCCCGCGGCTTGCAGCCCGAGGCACATGCTTGGCGCGCTGGTGCCTGAAGCAACAGCCACACACAGACCCCTGTGCCCCTCTTTCCCCACGTTCTGGCCGCTTCCTGGAGCGGCACGGGGGCAGGGCAGGGCAAGCAGGCAGGCAGGGAGCCTGCCCTGCCCCCAGTGTGCGCCGGGCCAGATCCTGCCCCCCTGCAGCCGAGCCCCCTGCCCTGAGCCCCCTGCTGCACCCCACACACCTCCTGCACCCTGACCCCCTGCCCTGAACCCCCTGCCACACCCCACACACCTCCTGCACCCTGACCCCCTGCCCTGAGCCCCCTGCTGCACCCCACACACCTCCTGCATCCCGACCCCCTGCCACACCCCACACCCCTCCTGCACCCTGACCCCCTGCCCTGAGCCCCCTGCCGCACCCCACATGCCAACCCCCTGCCCTGAATCCCCTGCCGCACCCCTCCTGCACCCCGACCCCCTGCCGTACCCCGTGCCCCTCCTGCACCCCAACCCACTTCCCTGAGCCCCCTGCCGCACCCCTCACCCCTGCCCTGAACCCCCTGCCACACCCTGCACCCTGACCCCCTGCCTCACCCCTCCTGCACCCCACACCGTAACTCCCTGCCCTGAGCCCCTGCCACACCCCACACCCCTCCTGTACCCCCTGGGGACAGTGAGGGGCAGATTTGGGGTGGGGATTTCGGGGAAGGGGTTGGAATGGGGGCAGGGAAGGGGTGGGAAGAGGTGGGGCAGGGGTGGGGCCTCATGGAAGGGGTGGAGTGGGGGCGGGGCCGAGGGCGGCGGGGGGGAGGTGTCAGTAATGCAGCCCTCGGGCCAATGTACTAGTCCTCATGTGGCCCTCGTGGTCATTTGAGTTTGAAATCCCTGATCTAGACCATTCCTAACTGGTGTTTGTCTAACCTGCTCTTAAAAATCCCCAATGATGGAGATTCTACAACCTCCCTAGGCAATTTATTCCAGCGCTTAACTACCCTGGCAGTTAGGAAGTTTTCCTAATGTCCAACATAAACTGCCCTTACTGCAATTTAAGCCCATTGCTTCTTGTCCTATCCTCAGAGGTTAACAAGAACAATTTATCACCCTCCTCCTTGTAACAACCTTTTATGTACTTGAAAACTGTTATGTCCCCTCTCAGTCTTCTCTTCTCCAGACTAAACAAACCCAGTTTTTTCAATCTTCCCTCATAGCTCATGTTTTCTAGACCTTTCATCATTTGTGTTGCTCTTCTCTGGACTCTCTCCAATTTCTTCACATCTTTCCTGAAATGCGGTGCCCAGAACTGGACACAATACTCCAGTTGAGGCTTAAGCAGCGCGGAGCAGAGCGGAAGAATTACTTCTCGTGTCTTGCTTACAACACTCCTGCTAATACAGCCCAGAATGATGTTTGCTTTTTTTTGCAACCGTGTTACACTGTTGACTCATATTTAGCTTGTGATCCACTATGACCCCCAGATCCCTTTCTGCAGTACTCCTTCCTAGGCAGTCATTTCCCAGTTTGTATGTGTGCAACTGATTGTTCCTTCCTAAGTGGAGGACTTTGCATTTGTCCTTATTGTCTGGATTCTACAGGGATGGTCACTTTAGCAATGCAGACAGACCTAGATGGACGGGTCAGACTCCTCCAGCCTCACCCCTTCGCCTGCCATCAATGAGACTGCAGTGGGGTTAAGATCCCCATACAACCAGCAGCTCCTGCACTGGACCAGACCATTAGCCAGCCCAATCTGCCAGGGGCCAATGCCAGATGGCTCGTAGGAAGAGAGACATTTCCAGTAGATCGCTCATTGTGCAGCACACAGCGGAGACCCTTTCTCCTTGACTCAGCTGATGATCAGCTGATGCCCTGGAGCATGGGATCGCCCTTGTAACTTGCAAGTGCACTAACAAACACTCTGATCCTTTTCTAAGAACCTGCTCAGCTGTTTGCAGCTCATGTTATCACATGCACTGGGGGGGGGGGGGG
>NW_020686296.1:0-2348 GCF_002925995.2 Terrapene triunguis
TATAGGTACGTGCTCAATCTGAACCAGAGTTCGGGTTCAGTGGTAGAGCAGCTAGGAGAAAAAATTAAGGCTAAAGGAAGATGGAGATTCAATTCTTTTCCACCCTCACCTTAACAGAAGGCGATTCCCTCCAGGGGAGGGCAGAGGGACATACTCCTTCATTTCCCAGCACTGATGCTGCAACTGAGCAAGACTAATGGTCTTCCGATAAGAGCCACAGAAGCTAAACTTCAGAACTGGTCCGGCCAGTTTCCTGCAGATTATAAAGAGCTTGAGTCGGGAAGCTGTTAGTCATGGGCTGATGAGTGCAGGCAGGAATTCACAGATTCCCATTAATATCACCCTACATGTGGAATGGAAGGAGCAAGTGGCAGACGATCCATGCGGCGCTCCCCATGGGAAAGTGCTTGGGACGTGCAGTGAGACGCCCCAGCTCCACCGCTCTCTCAGCAGACCTCAGCCGCTCTGTCTTCTCGGCTAGATGGCTTGTACCACTTTCCATTTTGAATCCTTGTATTAGATCCTTCCCCTCCGCCCCCCCCCCCCCGACCTAAATCCTTCACCCGCTGTGAACTCATGCCACTAACTAACTCAACCTGCTTGGCTGTGGTAGATCCTTGTGTCACTGCGAAGTCTATGCACCATGTAAGTCCTGCTTATGCCTTTGGAGCTCACAAGACCCGACCATGAGCTTGAAGAACGCTGGCCCCGCAGATGAAGAGCACCAATCTGGACTCCATGGTAGCTGGAGGTGAGTGTAGCTAGACCTTGGCTGGACTGCAAGGACCATGGCGTAGACTATGCCATCGACAGGAAGAAATTAAGCCACGAAACAGCGAGCAATGCAGACAAACCACAGAGACAACCGGGCTTCCGGCTGGTTCCCAACATACAACCCCATTCACATCAACTGTTTATTGAAACTCGACTGGAGGGAAGCAGGAAACTGGGAGTGGAAATGCAGGGCCCACAACTCTGTTTGGTTGTGGCTTTGTCTGTTTTTCTTTAAACAAAAATAAATCATTTTATGGAGACAAATCATGAAGGCTAATTGGAGCCAGCTGCTGTCTCCTGCTAGGCACCTGAAGCGGGGAGTTCCTGGATGAGCCTTGGGGACGGAAGTCTCCCCCTGAAGCCACAGGAAGAAGTCAGAGGATTGGTAGCATTGGTGGATTTCTGTCCAAGCATCGTGGTGTCCAGCCTGCTCACTGTTCACTCACAGCAGCGGTGACCATCACAGTCCCCATCTCGTACCTCTGTTATGATGTTTTCACAGGAAGGGACGGATTGTCTCCCGCGATGCACCCTCCCGGTTTCTCAGGATTCCCAGAATCATGGAAGTGAGACCACAGTTGTTACAACAGCCCTTGCACAGAACTCCTCGTCTCATTCAGGGAGAATGGAATTAGTCATCGGCTCCAAGGGGAATAAAAGAAAGAGTATGTGCAAATGCCAGCCCTGGGGTAAGCAGCTGTAACTCCCATGGAAGTCAATAGTTGGTGCCCCTGCTTACACCAGGTTGGAGACCTTTACTGGTGGTAACAACGACGGCAGGCGCTCAGCTGGTGTCAATTGGCCCAGAGCTGGTGAAGCTCCAGTAAAGTCAATTGACCTGCACCAACTTACCTCAACCCCAGGTCTGGCCCCACAGGTAGCATTATCAACAGCACCTAAGTGATTTAGGAGTCTCAGGGTAGGTCTAATCTGCAAAAATAGACCTGCTAAAAATAGCTGGAGCTGGGACTCAAACCCAGGGATGGGGGGTGGCCCTCAGACACTGGGCTCCAGCCCAAGTGTCTACACTGCTATTTTTAGCCCTGTAGCACAAGCCCAGGGAGCTGACCCAGGCTCAGACTCGCTAAACCAGGTCTTTTTTTGAAGTCTAGACATAGCCTCAGTCCCTTTGGCTTGCAGTAGAACTCAGGCCCCTAAATGACTTTAGCCCAGCTGTCTAAAGAAACCTACCCAGCAAACGAGCAGCTAGCCACGTACCTTCAGCAATGCCTAGGAGCCTGCAGAAACTGGGTGTTGAGATGGGAGCATTTGTAGAAGGACTGAGCTGTTTGCACTGGGGATCCCTGGGATGCGGTCTTTGCCGCGGAGACCAGATTTCCAAGCACTCGGCACCCACAACTAGGACTGTGTTCAAGAGTCCAGCTCCCATTTAGGGATCTAAATAAGAGTCAGATTTTCAAAAGAGCCTGGCTCCCATTGTGAAAGTTTTAACAAGAGCTTAACACCCACCAAGCTGAGAGCATGCAGCGCTCCTCTGAAAATCTGGCCCCGATTATGGGTGCTGAGTATTTGCAAAGGAGCAGCAGAGCAGGGGTGCTTGCAGAAGGGAGATT
>NW_020686297.1:0-4490 GCF_002925995.2 Terrapene triunguis
AAAGCTTGTCTCTTTTACCAACAGAAATTGTTCTAATAAAATAGATTACCTCAGTCACCTTGTCTCTGAGAAACAAATATCCATTTTTAAGTTTGTCAGGTAGAAAGCAACCATGCAAGGAAAGCCCAGCCCATTAAAGGCCTAACTTAAGGGCAACTGATGTCAACAGAAATGTTCCATTGACTTCAGTGAACTTTGGATTGGTCTCCAAGTAAGAATAAAATATTTTTATGTTGCTAATGGACCAAAATACTGAGTAAAGGCTTCAGAATTAACTAGAGATGGGGAAATTCACTCTGTGCATATTCTTTTACATTAATTTGGTTTTGACTATAGTTGCCCCCCGCAGACATTTGTAAGATATAGTTTTACTAGCATGGAAGGTTGTAGATATCTACTTTTAACATTTCGCAATAACAATGTATGTCAGTGAGCAGCATTATTTACATCTCTAAAACCCCAGGATCTCCATGTTCTTTGACCTAGGAAATTAGGGTTCTTCAAGAAACCAATATTCTAAATACTTCCACTAATTAGGAGGTAAAATTAATGGTTGATGGTAGATGAGAGATAGAGTGATAAGATCCTCAATGGGTATGAAATTATCAGGGGAGCTATGAGGATCTGACCTAGAGATCTTTGTCAGAATCACTTCAAGATGAACATTATCTGTCTAGGTAAACTGACATTAGAATGTGACATTGAAGGCTTTGATCAAGCAAAGTACTTAAAAACATGTGTAACTTTATGCAGTCAGAATTAATTCAAAATGACTACTCTATGCTTAAAATTAAGTACATAATAAATCACTTTGCTAGATAGAGGCCTTAAAGAATTCTAAACATCTCTTGACATCCTTTCATTTCATATCCACTTGGTACTCTCACTCTCTTTTTTTAAAAAAAAGACTTTGTTTAAAAATACATGTACCATATTTTATTATCCCTGCAATAAATCAGTGCAATTGCTTGGTCTTTCCCAGAAATCTATTAATGTTTTTAATAGGCATGAGCTCAGACAAAATGTAGATACCCTTAGTCTATTTAATGTGGGTCAATCAGCACTTGCTGAAGAGGTGATGTGAGATAATTTTAAGATTTGAATTCAAGGCCGATTGTTGTTGTCAATGAGCTACGGTCTCTAACTTTGCATTTAAGGAGGCAGACAGACTGGGGATTTTCTAGCACCAATGTTAATGGAATGAAATACCAGAGAAGTGTCCCTTCTATTCTGTTTATTAAGTGTGTTCTTTGAGAATGTGTATGTGTTCACACATTGTTCCTGCTGCACATTAGTGATGAGCAAACTGTAAAGTTTCAGATGTTCAGTTCAGATATCATTCGGAGCCAGGATCCTTATCCAAAGTGTATTTTAACTTATTCAAGCCTCTCTGTTCTGGAAAATAATATATTTCTGCATAGGATTTCCTACATTAAAAACAGTATTGGGACTTTTTTTTCCTGTGATCCTTCTGCTTTAAGGTGCTGAGAGTTTGATACAAAGTAATTTAGGGCAGGAAAGAAATAGTGATCTGAACTCTTTGAACCTCAAAAAAGACAAGTTCAGATTCTGTTGTGTTTGGGAGAAAAGTTCAGGTATAGTAGATTCTCAGGGTGGGATTTTCAAAATGTTGAACATCTGCATAACTGCTCTTACTGAAATCAATGAGAGTAGAGTTAGACTAACTCTGTACTTTTGAAAATTGATACTCAACATCATACTTTTGATTTGATGATGATGCAGCCTTACTGCAACCACGTTAGTTTTTGCTCAGATGCCGGAAGCCCTTGTACAATTGTGCAACAGAGGTCCACTGGTGCCAGCTGGCAAAATGTTTGCTGTTCTGTAACAGCAACTCCTAACAGGCCTGACAAACTCACTATTTCTATACATCATTTTCATGGTATTTATCCATGAAGAATATCATGTAACATCTTAAATGAAAGCCAGGACCACACTGATCATTAATATAATTTTGAAATATTTACACAGATACTATGTAAAAAAGCTTTGTAGATATAATCAAAACATGTTTCTAAAGTCTGAATCAAGGCAGGGCTGACAAATAGGTGAATATTCATCCTTTGTCTGGCAGAAACCTCTCTCAGTTCACCCGTAAATTAAACATTAGATGAAAACACAGTGGAAGCCCAATTTACATACAAAGTCAACAGGGAAATGAAAACTCAACAAGGAGAAAAGACACCAGAGACTGAACCATAGGGGATTGTCCTGTGAGTCTCTGGGGCCAAACAATGAACTTTGGGGAATATAAGGAGAATGCAAAAAGACACCCCTTTACCTGCACCTGCGGAAGTAAACGGACAACCAACCTTGGCTGAAAATGCTGAAATGTCATCTTTGGGTGAGATTAAGATTGCTTTAGCCAGGAGTTAGCCTGTTATATTCAGTCTCTAGAAAGTGTTATGATTTTGTTTTAGATGTAACCCTTTTCATTATCTTCACTTGCTAATCACTTGAATCTTTGAATCTTCATTATTAAACATTCTTGTTTTCAGTACAAACACATTTCAATGCTGTGGTATTAAGCAAGGTGTTGCTCTGCAGTTGAAATCATTCAACCTGGTGTATACACTGTCCCTTTGGGGATAGCAAACCTTATAATTCTGTGAGTGTCCAGTGGACAAGAGGCTAGACATTGCAGGGAATGCTCCAAGGACTTGGGGATTAGTGTGTGCCTATCATTAACCTGCACAGAAAGAGCGAGGGCTGGAAGGTAATGCATGTGTTACCAGAGGGCTGTTTTCAGGGAGCTGAGCTACAGCAGGCTGAGGACAGGAAGCTGTGAGGTGCATCACAACTCCGGGTATCCCTGGTCAGCATCACAACAATTTGGAGATGGAGTTAAACAAGAATCCAGGATCCAACTCTCCTATTTCGAACACTGGAACAGTTTAGATCCTGTTCTAGCCTTTAAAGCTTTAGCTCATCCCGACTAAAACACCACCTGGGTTTGGAGCCAAAGACTGACAACGCACCCGGGATTTAGCCGTGGCTCATTCTGCTGCTTTAGGTAACAATGTGGAAGTTCTATATGCAGTTTTTGTGACTGAGTCATCAAGAAAAATAATCTTTAACAAAGGTTATTTAGCTTGTCAATCAGAAAAAGAATATATTTTAAAAGTTTTACTGATGAATTAACCTTAATTTACCTCAATTTACATTTAACCTCAATTTACATTTAATTCCTGGCCTAGGTTATTGGTAAAATGGACAGGATTTTGATTTACATGGAAATATTGACAGGTTTCAGAGTAGCAGCCGTGTTAGTCTGTATCCGCAAAAAGAACAGGAGTACTTGTGGCACCTTAGAGACTAACAAATTTATTAGAGCATAAGCTTTCGTGGGCTACAACCCACTTCTTCGGATGCATATAGAGTGAAACATTGAGGAGATATATATACACACATACAGAGAGCATGAACAGGTGGGAGTTGTCTTACCAACTCTGAGAGGCCAATTAAGTAAGAGAAAAAAAACTTTTGAAGTGATAATCAAGATAGCCCAGTACAGACAGTTTGATAAGAAGCAAGTGTGAGAGTACTTACAAGGGGAGATAAATTCAATGTTTGTAATGGCTCAGCCATTCCCAATCCCTGTTTAACCCTGAGTTGATTGTGTCTAGTTTGCATATCAATTCCAGCTCAGCAGTCTCTCCTTGGAGTCTGTTTTTGAAGTTTTTCTGTTTTAAGATAGCCACCCGCAGGTCTGTCATAGAATGGCCAGACAGGTTAAAGTGTTCTCCCACTGGTTTTTGAGTATTATGATTCCTGATGTCAGATTTGTGTCCATTAATTCTTTTGCGTAGAGACTGTCCGGTTTGGCCAATGTACATGGCAGAGGGGCATTGCTGGCACATGATGGCATATATCACATTGGTAGATGTGCAGGTGAACGAGCCCCTGATGGTATGGCTGATGTGATTAGGCCCTATGATGGCGTCACTTGAATAGATATGTGGACAGAGTTGGCATCGGGCTTTGTTACAAGGATAGGTTCCAGGGTCAGTGTTTTTGTTCAGTGATGTGTGGTTGCTGGTGAGTATTTGCTTTAGGTTGGGGGGTTGTCTGTAAGCGAGGACAGGTCTGTCTCCCAAGATCTGTGAGAGTAAAGGATCATCTTTCAGGATAGGCTGTAGATCTCTGATGATGCGCTGGAGAGGTTTTAGTTGGGGGCTGAAGGTGACAGCTAATGGTGTTCTGTTATTTTCTTTGTTGGCCCTGTCTTGTAGGAGGTGACTTCTGGGTACTCGTCTGGCTCTGTCAATCTGTTTTTTCACTTCAGCAGGTGGGTATTGTAGTTTTAAGAATGCTTGATAGAGATCTTGTAGGTGCTTGTCTCTATCTGAGGGATTGGAGCAAATGCGGTTATATCTTAGAGCTTGGCTGTAGACAATGGATCGTGTGGTGTGTCCTGGATGGAAGCTGGAGGCATGTAGGTAAGTGTAGCGGTCAGTAGGTTTCCGGTA
>NW_020686298.1:0-3722 GCF_002925995.2 Terrapene triunguis
GGGGGGGTAATTTAGGGCCTCCATACCCACCCCATTCCCCGCTGGGGGGATGTCACGCCGAGGGGAGACTCTAGGAAGTGGGGGAGGGGCACCACCCCCAAACAGCACCCGTCACCCCCAATCCATGCCCCTTCCGCAGTGACCAGTCGTGGTGGGGCAGACTGGGGCCTTCCCATGGTAGCCCGATTTCCACTGGAGGGGGTGTGGGGAAGGTGGTGTAGAACCCAGGTGTCCGGGGACAGTCTATCTATATAGCCATCAATCCATCGATCTCTTCCCTGCCCACCTGCCCATCTATCCCCATCCACCCTGTATCTATCTGCATCCACCCTCTCTATCTATCCATCCATCCCCATACACCCCCTTTATCTATCCTCATCCACCCCATCTATCCCCATACACCCCCCATCTCTCTATCCCCAGACACCCCGTATCTATCTATCCATCCCCGTACACCCCCCTTTATCTATCCTCATCCACCCCCCATCTATCTATCTATCTAGCCCATCCATCCCCACACATCCCTTCTATTTCTCCCCACCCACTGTCTCCATCCCTTCCCCTCTTAGCCCCCCCATCCAGCCCCCCCTCGTTCCCGGGCCCCCCTGCCCCCCGGAAGCACTGCCTAGATCTCTCTATACGCCATGTCTGCGCTCCAAGTCGTGCCGTGCTCGTGAGTTTTGGTTTGTTCGTTCAGGCCCCCTCGCTCGGTGTCGTGAAATTTATTTTTCCTCCCATCTCCGCCAAAAGAAAACTGACGTCGACAAAGTAAAGACAAGGACACACTAATAAACCAGCGAAGCCCCCCCACCATTCCGCCAGCGTGCCCCCCAAAATATAGAGAACAAAAGTAACAAAAACCAAATAAAAAGAGAAAGAGGGAAAACCTTTCAATGCTTCTCCAGTCTGATTTCCAGGGCTGGGGTGCAGCTGCTTCTGGGGTGGGGGCTGTTTATACAGGGACCCTTCACCCAGCGCCGAGATGCAGCTGCCTCTGGGGTGGGGTGCAGGGGCTGTTAATACAGGGACCCTTTGCCCTCTGCTGGTGGACCTGGGAACTGCAGTCTTTTGGGGTGACGGTCACATGCTGGACACCTGCACCCCGATTTCCCCCAGGGCCCCAAACCCGACGCAAAGGCTCAACTCAGCAAAGCATGCGGCTCCGAGCCTGGCGTGCGTTTATTAACAGGAAAAACACGGGGGGGGGAGCTCCCCCCCCCGCCATTCAAATCAGTTGCTCAATAAAATAATTTCATTACCCAACCCCAGATCCCTGGCCGATCTGACAAACGGAGAGAGGCGTCCACAGAGAACCCAGGAGTCCGGGCTCCCAGCCCCACATCCCCACTCTAGCCCGCCAGACCCCACTCCCCTCCCCGAGCTGGGGAGAGAACCCAGGTGTCCTGGAGTCCCAGCCCCCCCCTGCTCTAACCACCAGCCCCCACTCCCCTCCCAGAGCCAGGGAGAGAACCCAGGAGTCCTGGTTCCCAGCCCCCACTGCTCTAACCACCAGACCCCCTCCCCTCCCAGAGCCGGGGAGAGAACCCAGGAGTCCTGGCTCCGACCCCACTCCCCTCCCAGCCCAAGACGCTCAATGCGTGGTGGGGAGGTACATGGGGGTCACGTCCCCCCAGGCCCGGGCCTTCCCCGCCGCCCAGCCCATCAGCTGTGGCGCCCTGGCGAGGAAGATGGCGATAAGGGTGCGGACGTCTCCCTCGGCCGAGTGGGCCCCATCGGGGTCCCTCCCGAAGAGCCCCCGGAAGAGCGCCCCCAGGCTGTACCCCCCCTGGCCCCCCAGGCCCAGCTCCTTCATGGCCTGCAGTGTGTCCAGGCAGCCGGTGGCGGGGGGCAGCTCGGCCCCGACGCGCGCCAGCTCCGTCCGCAGCAGGGGGAAGTCGTAGCTCCAGCCGTTGTGGGCCACCAGGCAGAGCGGGGGGGCTTGGCGGGCTAGGAACCCGCCCAGGGCCTGAGCCACGTCCCGGTCCAGGCCCCGCTTCCCGTTCTCCTCCAGGTCCTGCTGGCTCAGCCCCGTGATGCGGGCGGCTTCCGGGGTGAAGGGCTGTTGGGGGTCGATGCACAGGGTGAGCTGGTCCAGGACACGGGGCAGCTGGGGGGTGGGGGCGTCCTGCCGGGGGCGCTGCAGGAGGGAGTGGCGGTGCAGGGCGAAGAGAGACAGCTCCGTGATGCGGGGGCGGTCCGGGGGCAGGCCGGTGGTCTCCAGGTCGAAGAAGACGAAGGTTTGGAAATCTTGGGGGGCCAGCATGGCTGGGGAGGAAGAGGCGTGTGAGCAAAAGCCGGCGATGCGGCTGCCTCTGGGGTAGGGCGCGGGGGCTGTTTATACAGGGAGCCCATGGAAGGGTTAGAGCAGGGAGCCAGGACTCCTGGGTTCTCTGCCTGGCTCTGGGAGGGGAGTGGGGGCTAGTGGTTAGAGCGGGGGGCAGGGGAGGGGGCTGGGAGCCAGGACTCCTGGGTTCTTCACCACTCACCCACCAAGTGACCTCTCCCTGGCTGTGTGCCTCAGTTTCCCCTCTGTTGTGTGCAGATAGCTCGTCTCCCGGCTGGTTGGTGTCTCCTTATCTGCTCCCCGGCGCTGTGTGAGCTCTCTGGGGCGGGGGCCGGTTCCTCGTTCCCGGGGAAACCGAAACCGCCCCAGGCAAAGCGATGAGTCACCGGGGCTCTTTTCGGAGTCTGCTTCCCCTTGGGGGCGTGGGGGGAACGCCCTGCCAGCGCCCAAGGAACCCAGGCGTCCTGGCTCCCAGCCCCCGCCCTGCCAGCGCCCAGGGAACCCAGGCGTCCGGGCTCCCCCCGCTCCCTTCCCGCCACCATGAGACCCCACCCACTCCCCTCCCGGAGCACAGATGGGACCCAGGCGTCCTGGCCGGGTCCCAGCCCCCACAGCTCTGGGGCAGCAGGAATTCACGGAGCCACGAACAGCCCCGGGCCCCCCACGGCAGCTACTAGCCACGTGGGGAAACTGAGGCAGACCGGGGGCGGGGGCAGAAGGTTGCACGAGGCTTCCGGGCGCCCCACCACGCGGGGATCTCGGGGGGGGAGTTTCCCGGGCGGGGGGAGCGTTGCGAGAGGGACAGGAGAGAGATGGGCGGGGCGTTGCTAGGGGCGGGGGGCCCGTTGCTAGGGGCCGTGCGAGATGGGCGGGGCGGTGCCAGGGGCGGGGCGCGGTGGAAGGGGCGTTGCCAGGGGCGGGGCGTGATGGGCGCGGCGTTGGTAGGGGCGGGGCGCGCTGGAAGGGGCGTTGCTAGGGGCGGGGGGGCCCGTTGCTAGGGGCCGTGCGAGATGGGCGGGGCGTGATGGGCGGGGCGTTGCCCAGGCCCGGCCCCTCCCCCCCGTGTCACTTCCCGTCGCTGCTGGCGCCTCCTGTGCTGGGCCTGCTCCGCGCGCCGGAACCGCGGGCACCGACCCCCCCCCGGACCCCCCCGCGCCCCCCCGGGCTCTGCCCCCCCCCCCCAGGCCGGGCCATGGAGCGGTACCGGGGGCTGACGGACACCGAGCTCATCGCCATGCTGCAGCGCTACGGCATCCAGCACGGGCCCGTCGTGGGTACGGGGCCTCTGGGCAGTGGGGGGCTGGGCGGGGGGAGCTGGGGGGCTGCAAGGGGAGGGGTCTCTGGGCGGGAAGGGGAAGTTGGGGCGCTGCGGGGGAGGGGGGACTTGGGGCGCTGTAGGGGGAGGGGTCTCTGGGCAGTGGGGGGAAGTTGGGGTGCT
>NW_020686299.1:0-1602 GCF_002925995.2 Terrapene triunguis
TTATGGTGCGGTGCGTGGTTGCTGGTGAGAATATGCTTAAGGTTGGCGGGTTGTCTGTGGGCGAGGACTGGCCTGCCTCCCAAGGTCTGTGAAAGTGAGGGATCATTGTCCAGGATGGGTTGTAGATCACTGATGATGCGTTGGAGAGGTTTAAGCTGAGGACTGTAGGTGATGGCCAGTGGAGTTCTGTTGGTTTCTTTTTGGGGCCTGTCTTGTAGCAGGAGGCTTCTGGGTACACGTCTGGCTCTGTTGATTTGTTTCTTTATTTCCTTGTGTGGGTATCGTAGTTTTGAGAATGCTTGGTGAAGATCTTGTAGGTGTTGGTCTCTGTCTGAGGGGTTGGAGCAGATGCGATTGTACCTCAGTGCTTGGCTGTAGACGATGGATCGTGTGGTGTGACCGGGGTGGAAGCTGGAGGCATGAAGGTAGGCGTAGCGGTCGGTGGGTTTTCGGTATAGGGTGGTGTTAATGTGGCCATCGCTTATTTGTACGGTGGTGTCTAGGAAGTGGACCTCCCGTGTAGATTGGTCCAGGCTGAGGTTGATGGTGGGGTGGAAGCTGTTGAAATCATGGTGGAATTCTTCCAGGGTCTCCTTCCCATGGGTCCAGATGATGAAGATGTCATCAATATAGCGTAGGTAGAGAAGGGGCATGAGTGGACGAGAGCTGAGGAAGCGTTGTTCCAGGTCAGCCATAAAGATGTTGGCATATTGTGGGGCCGTGCGGGTGCCCATAGCGGTGCCACTGGTCTGGAGATATATGTTGTCACCAAATTTGAAATAATTGTGCGTGAGGATAAAGTCACAGAGCTCAGCAATAAGTTGTGCTGTGTCATCGTCAGGGATACTGTTCCTGACAGCTTGTATTCCATCTGTGTGTGGGATGTTTGTGTAGAGAGCCTCTACATCCATGGTGGCTAGGACGGTGTTTTCTGGGAGGTCACCAATGCATTGTAGTTTTCTCAGGAAATCTGTGGTGTCACGGAGATAGCTGGGAGTGCTGGTGGCGTAGGGTCTGAGTAGGGAGTCCACATATCCAGACAGTCCTTCAGTGAGAGTGCCAATGCCCGAGATGATGGGGCGTCCAGGATTTCCAGGTTTGTGGATCTTGGGTAGTAGATAGAATAACCCCGGTCGGGGCTCTAAGGGTATGTTGATTTGTTCCTGTGTTAGTGTAGGGAGTGTCCTGAGTAGATGGTGCAGTTTCTTAGTGTATTCCTCAGTGGGATCTGAGGAAAGTGGCCTGTAGAATTTGGTATTGGAGAGTTGCCTGGCAGCCTCCTTCTGGTAGTCAGACCTGTTCATGATGACAACAGCACCTCCTTTATCAGCCTCTTTGATGATAATGTCAGGGTGGTTTCTGAGGCTGTGGATGGCATTGCGTTCTGCACGACTTAGGTTATGGGGCAAGCGATGTTGTTTTTCCACAATTTCTGCCTGTGCACGTCGGCGGAAGCATTCTATGTATAGGTCCAGACTGTCATTTCGACTCTCAGGAGGAGTCCATGTGGAGTTCTTCTTCCTGTGTTGTTGGTGGGAGGGTATCTGTTTATCAGTGCGCTGTTCAGTGTTATCTTGAAAGTATTCTTTGAGTCGGAGGCGG
>NW_020686300.1:0-2301 GCF_002925995.2 Terrapene triunguis
AGCCGTGTTAGTCTGGATCTGTAAAAGCAGCAAAGAGTCCTGTGGCACCTTATAGACTAACAGACGTATTGGAGCATGAGCTTTCGTGGGTGAATACCCACTTCGTCGGATGCATCCGACAAAGTGGGTATTCACCCACGAAAGCTCATGCTCCAATACGTCTGTTAGTCTATAAGGTGCCACAGGACTCTTTGCTGCTTTTACAGATCCAGACTAACACGGCTACCCCTTTGATACTTGCATGTCATAGTTATCCAATAAAAGGCAGCATGGTCTTGGGAGGGAGTGTGATCTAGTGGGTAGGGTAAGGCAATGGAACAGTTTTATTTCTGGTTCTGCCATTGACTTGCTAAGGGTGCTCACTTGAGATGACCTGTTTTACAAAGATGCCAGCTATGAGGAATCTGTCCAGGCCAAACTCTTGCTGATAGAACTGTTATATCATCACTTCATTAGGTATTCTGCACTATACATATGAAATTATATGTATATTCCTTAATCATTATACTCCTGGGGGAATTCTGCACAAAAAAATAAAAAATTCTGCGCACAATAATTTAAAAATCTGCAAAATTCTGCACATTTTATTTGTCAAAATAATGTGGTGTTTTTTAATGCAAAATGATCCACAATTACAGATTGAGAACAATGTTGCAGGATGTGCAAAATAATTTGTCCCCATCTGCATGCAGTTTTATTTTTTACATTTCTACACTCTTTTATTGACAGTTCGAGGGACAACAGTTAGTTTCTTCTTCTCTTCATCATGTTCTGCGGCTTCCTTGGCTTGTTTAGTATCATGTTACTAGGCATGCAGGCTGCTACATTTCTGCCTCAGGGGACAGAGCCTGCCTTGTGCATAATAAAAAGCCCTACTCTGTTAACCCAAAACAGATTATAAGGTGAGGCTGCTCAGAAGATGGGCTCATCTGCCAGCCCTTCCCCCTCCCGTATCTATCACCGGGAGGGTTAAGAATGAAACCAACAGGGTCAGGTGCAAATACAACAAGGTTTATTAGACCAACATGGTCTTAAAAGCAGAACCCTTGTTACAAAGGTAAATAACATAAGCACAAATAATAACAAAGCCCATGTAATAACAAATGGCTCGGTTGTTATCAGTAGATTGAAATGGACTTGAAGTCCGGAGCCCACAGACCTGATACACTGGGATAACCAAAAAGACAATAAAAGGAAAGTACAGTAGCATCTCTCTCTTTGTCCTAGGCACGAACCCCGACTGTCCAAGGGATGGATCCCGACTGTCCCACAGAACAAATCCCACCACGTGACGAGGATGGTTCTGGAATCCTGGACAGAACCAAGGAAGACAGGAAATGCTTGACCACTGGAACACACTGGAATGCTGGAACAGGATGCGATGATCACCAGGTAAGTGGCTTGTCCTCTTCTGTCTTCCGTCTCCTATGCATCATCCTGAGTGGTAGTATGCGGACTCGCAGGTGGAAATGGAAACAGATGCATGCAGTGTAGGACACAGAGGTAACCTAGGCTCTTACACTACAATCCTGGCCTAGCTGGACTCCTTCCACAGACTGTAACATAAGAGACACTGACTGTCACTAGGATGGACAGCTCCGAGCAGCAGTGAGGCTGGCACTTGTATAGTCTGTTGTTGCTAGGCAGATTACGCAGTCACGTGTTCTAATCGCTGCTTGCCTTTCCCACTCTAATTTGAAATAGGCAGTTGGGGGTGGGGGGTGGGGGGTGGGAAGCTCTCCGTGAAGGAGGGCGTCCAACATGGAATCCTACTTGTTGTTTAGTAAAATAAGATGGAGACTAGAGTAGAAACCTACCAAAACAAGATTTTTACCTCAACAACCCCTCCATGTTGGGAGTGCCACAATAGCAAGTGAGAGGGAGAGAGTCTCATGCCCCCTGATGATGAACAACATCTCCCACACAGGCACGCACGCCCAGCACCCTGCTCCAACAGTGCTTTGCGTCTCTGATGGCTGCTCTGGGCGTGCTGGAACAGACGTGCTGCCAGGGAAGAGGTGCCTGTCCCTCGCAGATTTCTTTTGCATTTTTCTGCACGGGGGGCACAGAAATATGCGGACCATAAGAATTCTGCGCCCCCCAAAGGCACACAGAATTCCATCAGAAATAACATTAAAAACATTAAGTTTGGAAAGTCAAGCACTCAAAAGTTAGGAAATGCCAGAATTAAGGTTGCCTTTGATATGATCTAGGATACCACACCCCAGCTCCTTGTCCCAATCTCCCCATTCCGTTTCCCCCAGCTTCTTGCCTGTTTTAGTTCTGGTCTCCTTGCCCAGC
>NW_020686301.1:0-3766 GCF_002925995.2 Terrapene triunguis
CCTAAGTGAAGTACTTTGCATTTGTCCTTGTTGAATTGCATACTATTTACTTCAGACCATTTCTCCAGTTTGTCCAGATCATTTTGAATTTTAACCCTATCCTCCAAAGCACTTGCAACCCCTCCCAGCTTGATATCATCTGCAGACTTTATAAGTGTACTCTATATGCCATTAACTACATCATTGATGAAGATAATAAACAGACCCAGATTTATCCCTGCAAGACCCCATTTGATATGCCCCTTCCTTCTTGATTATGAACCACTGATAACAACTCTCTGAGAATGATTTTCAAATTAGTTATGCACCCACCATCTGGTTGTATTGCCCTAATTTGTTTATGAGAAGGTCATGCGAGACAGTATCAAAAGCCTTACTAAAGTCAAGATATACCACATCTACTGCTTCCCCCCCCATTCACAAGGGTTGTTACCCTGTCAAAGAAAGCTATTAGGTTGCTTTGACATGATTTGTTCTTGACAAATCTGTGCTGACTGTTACTCATCACCTTATTATCTTCTAGGTCAGTGGTTTTCAAACTTTTTTTCTGGAGATCCAGTTGAAGAAAATTGTTGATGCCTGCGACCCAACAGAGCTGGAATGAGGGGCTTGGGATGTGGGAAGGGGCTCAGGGCTAGGGAAGAGGGTTGGGGTGTGGGGGTGAGGGCTGTGGGGTGGAGCCAGGAATGAGGGGTTCAGGGTGTGGTTGGGGGCTCTGGGCTGGGGCAGGGGGTTGGGGTGTGGGAAGAGGGTCAGGTCTCTGGGCTGGGGACGGTGATGAGGGGGTTGGGGTGCAGGAGGGGGCTCTGGGTTTGGGGGGCTCAGGGCTGGGGCAGGATATTGGGGCGCAGGCTTACCTCTGGTGGCTCCCGGTCAGCGGCGCAGCCATGATGCAGAGGCAGGCTTCCCGCCTGTCCTGGCACCGTGGACAGCGCTACGCCCTGGAAGCGGCCAGCAGCAGGTCCAGCTCCTAGGCAGAGACATGCAAGTGGCTCTAGGTAGCTCTCGCCTGCAGGCACTGCCCCTCCCCCCCAAGTCCCATTGGCTGGTTCCCGGACCATGGGAGTTTGGAGCCAGTGCTTGGGGTGGGGGCAGTGCACAGAGCCCTGTGGCCCCCCTGCCTAGGAGCCGGACCTGCTGCTGGCCGCTTCTGGGGCGCAGCGCGGTGTCAGAACAGGTAGGGACTACTACTTTTTACTGGCCGGTTGCCAGGGTCCCTGGGTGCTGAGCAAGATAACCCAGTGCCTTGCATTCCATGACCCAGTACTGGGTCACAACCCAAAGTTTGAAAAACACTGTTCTAGGTGTCTCCAAGTTGATTGCTTAATTGTTTGCTCCATTATCTTTCTTAGTATTGAAATTAATCTTACTGATCTCTTATTCCCCAGGTTGTCCTTATTCCCTTTTTATAGATTGGCACTATATTTGCGCTTTTCCAGTCCTCTGGAATTTCTTCTGACTTCCATGACTTTTTGAAGATAATTGCTAATGGCTCAGATATCTCCTCAGTCAAGCCCTAGTGACTTGAAGACATCTAATTTGTCTAAGTAATTTTTAACTTGTTCTTTCCCTATTTTAGCCTCTGATCCTATATCATTTTCACTGGCATTCATTAAGTTAGATGTCCAATTGCTACTAAACTTTTTGGTGAAAACTGAAACAAAAAAGTCATTTAGCACTTCTGCCATTTCCACATTTTCTATTATTATTACCCCCACACACACACTGAGTAATGGGACTGCTCTGTCCTTGGTATTCCCCTTGCTTCTAATGTATTCGTAGAATGTTTTCTTGTTACCCTTTATTTCTCTAGCTTTCCCTTAATTTTATTCATATTTTTACAAAACCATAAAACTCAAGAAGCAACACAAAAAAGTGGAGAAATAAAGATCTGTTCCTAACAACAACATTACAGTCTAAGGAAATGAAATTAAAATAACGAGGAGTCCGGTGGCACCTTAAAGACTAACAGATTTATTTGGGCATATTTATTTGGACTCCTCATTGTTTTTGTGGATACAGACTAACATGGCTACCCCTCTGATACTTGAAATTAAAATATACTTCTAAAGAGAGGTTGGTAAATACAGCTGAGTTAGCAATCTATACTTTAAGCCAAACAAAGTGAGAAAACACAATGACTGTGGAAAAGGGAAAATCATAGAACAGGGGTAGTCAATAGGCAGACTGCTGGCCAAATCCAGACTGCCAGACGCTTTTGAAGGGATTGCAAAATCCTTTTATTTACCTATGCTTACATTGCCTGTTGCTGCCTTTGACAGCCTGAGCTACCAGCTGTCAAAGACAGCAACAAGGATGTAAGCCCAGGGCTGACCACCAGAGCCCTGCTGCCCGGGGCTGACCCACAATGTGCCCCACAATGCCCCACACTGTCAGTTAAATCAGTGGAAGCATTTGTGGTGAGGACGCGCATTGCTGACAGAGGGATCATAATGTGGACATGAAAAACTGCAGAAATGACTGCAGTGGCTGTACATTGACCTAACTTAGGTTGACTTAATTTTGTAGTGTATACTTGCCTTTATTATTATTGTTATTGTTATTGCAGTGTGGAAAATGTTTCTCTGGAGTCTGGACCTTGACCAAGAAATTTGGACCTTGATAAAAAATAGACTATCCCTGTCATACACTACATTTCTATATAGGTAACCCTGAGAATGGAGGACAGTAACAGTCAGTGGATTTGGTTAGTGTGTACCATACCCTTGCCAGTTCTGATTCACTTTAGACAACATCTAAATCCATATTGAAAATAGTGCAAAGACTAAGAACTAAAGACTGTGCTGAAGTAGCTGAAAATATGTTAGGGTCAGAACAAAAGGAAAAGTCATAGCAGGAAAATAACAAAATGCCAGTACAAGATACAAAGGACCAAATTCTCATCTGCCTCTAGAACTTGGATATGGTGATGTGGGAAGCCATCAGGGAACTGGTTGCAACCCCTTGATCCTGTGCCTTGGCATAAGCTAGAGCTGCTGAAAAGCAGCTGTAACTCATGCCACTGACACAAGGTGACCTTACAACACTGGAGAACTGGGTATAGGGGAGATCCACTCTGCCACACTGCCAACATGCACCTGCTTTTCTTTCTCCCAAGTGTAGGGGGCAGCTGGCACAATCAGCACAAAGTGGACGTAGTGAACCAGAGAATACAGTCAAGACACCTTACCCTTCTGTTTCAGTTTCCCTATCACTAAGATGGTGATAATGAATAGTTAATTAGGAACTGAATATAATTGCTTTGAATTTTAAAAGCACTCTAAGTGCCTTTATTATTAATAATTTTGTGGGAACTTTAGAAGTTATCTTTATCTTGCTCTGTTTTGGTTTTTGAAGGGTTTCCATGTGAAGTGTTTTTATACTGTAATTACTCCAACCCTTTTTTGGTCATTTATTGCACATTCCTGGATTTTGAGCCATGATGACTAATCTCTCACTGTCTCTTTAAAGACATCTATGTATAGTGAAAACAAATACTGGGCTTTAAAGACATTTTTCCTATGGAGTGGTAAGCAGCTCACTGCATTAAATGCCACCTCCAAGTGACTGTATATAGAGGCGGCAAACTTTCCTTGTGACTTTTTTGAGAAGGGAATAAAGCATGTCCTTGTCCTACATTGTCAGTCCTTTCAAAATGAGAGAGGCAAATACCCTGCCAACTCTGAAGGATTTTTCTGGCTGATTTTGAACACTGTTTTCTTAGGCCTGGTCTACACTAGGCTTTTATGTCGAATTTAGCGCCGTT
>NW_020686301.1:3776-7272 GCF_002925995.2 Terrapene triunguis
TAATAGCTCCGGGAGCTATCCCACAGTGCACCACTCTGTTGACGCTCTGGACAGCAGTCCGAGCTCGGATGCTCTGACCAGCCACACCCCGGGAAAATTTGAATTCCTTTTCCTGTCTGGGCAGTTTGAAGCGCAGTTTCTGTTTGGACACCGTGGCGAGCTCAGCAGCAGTGGCAGCAGTGGCAACGATGCAGAGCTCTCCAGCAGAGATGGCCGTGCAATCCAATAGAAAGAGGGCCCCAGCATGGACGGATCGGGAAGTCTTGGATCTCATCGCTGTGTGGGGAGATGAGTCCGTGCTTTCCGAGCTGCGCTCCAAAAGACGGAATGCAAAGATCTATGAGAAGATCTCTAAAGCCATGGCAGAGAGAGGCTACAGCCGGGATGCAACGCAGTGCCGCGTGAAAATCAAGGAGCTGAGACAAGGCTACCAGAAGACCAAAGAGGCAAACGGACGCTCCGGATCCCAGCCTCACACATCCCGTTTCTACGAGGCACTGCATTCCATCCTAGGTGCGGCCGCCACCACTACCCCACCCCTGACCGTGGACTCTGAGGATGGGATATTGTCCGCGGCCGGTTCCTCAGCGGACGGGGAAGAGGAGGAAGGAGATGAGGAGGACGAGGCAGTAGACAGCGCTTACAACGCTGATTTGCCCGACAGCCAGGAGCTCTTCATCACCCTGACAGAGATCCCCTACCAACCCTCCCCAGCCGTTACCCCAGACACAGATTCAGGGGAAGGATCAAGCAGTAAGTGTTTTAAATATCCAAACATTTATTTACAACATAACTGGCATATTTAAAATATTAACAGTAGCTAAAGTGCTTTAAAACATGTAAACATTTATTTGCAACAAAACAGGAAGATTGAAAATATTAACAGTGGGTAAAGTGCTTAAAAACATGTAAACAGGAAAGTCAAACAAAAGGGGAATCAGTGCAAAGTGTATCATGATTACTCCGTCTTTGGGCGCCTCAATATATAGTCCGAACCATTTTAAAAAAATCTCACAATGTCCGCTTCATGATTATAGTGCCCAAAACCCTGCAGTCATTTGTCCCTCCAAGGGCACCTAAGCCAAGAACTGGTCAATGTAACCGGGGATCGAGGCGACATCCTCCGGGGAGAACTCCTCATACACCTCCTGCAGGTGTTTTTCAAGCCTCATCAGCAGGTTCCTGGGCAGGGACAGCTTATTAGGCCCCCCGTGGTAGGACACGTTTCCCTGCCACAACGCCAGCAGGTACTCCGGGATCATGGCCTTGCACAGCAGTGCAGCAAATGGCCCCGGTTTCTGCAGGCTGTCCCGGAGCATCTTCTCCTTCTGGCTCTCGGAGACCTTCAGGAGGGTGATGTCAGGCATGACTCCCTGCTGTGAATTAGGTAGGGGAAAGTTAGTATTGGGACTGCTTGCCCGTCCCTTTACAGAACTGCAACCGCCGGTTTACAGCCACGCGGTTTACAGCCGCGAGGGGCTGGGACAGGGCCAGAGTTCATGCTTGCAGGATTGCTGCCAGCAGAGACTCGCATTGCTTTCTATGTGAAAGGAGGCCAGTGCCACTCTTAAAGTTTTAAGCGGCCACAAGTCTACGGCTTACCATGTTTGCCATCTAGACAAAGTCCGGTGTCCTGCCCTGCTCCTCAGCTCGCCACAGCAAGACCGCAGGCACTGTAGGCGAGGGCCGAAAATTCGACCTTGTCCTCAGTGCGCGTGTGATAGGTGCTCTGCATGGTCTTGTTCACAGAGAAAGACTATGTTCTCTGTTCACAGATACATTGCTCTGTCTCAGGAATTCACTCCCTTTTTCCAATTCCCACAGCCACATCTGCCCAGAGGCTAGCGCACATTAGGAGGAGGAAGAAGAGGACACGGGAAGACATGTTTGCTGAACTAATGGAATGCTCCCGAGCACAGGCAGCCCAGCAGACACAGTGGAGGGAGAACTTGTCCCAAATGCACCGGGCAAACATTGAACGGGAGGAGAGGTGGCGACAGGAGGACAGGCAGGCTACTCAAACGCTGCTTGGACTAATGAGGGAGCAAACGGACACGCTCCGCCGCCTTGTGGATGTTCTGCAGGACCGGAGGCAGGAGGAGAGAGCCCCGCTGCAGTCTCTCTGTAACTGCCCTGCCCCGCCACCAAGTCCCATACCCCCCTCACCCAAAGTCCAAACACGGAGGGGTGGAAGGGGCCGGGAAAAATTTCACTCCACCCCTGCGGACTGCTCTACCACTAGAAGGCTCTCATTCCCCAAAATTTGAAAAGTCCTTTCCTACCCGCCTCACACAAGACCCCGTCCAAGTTTCACCCCCCCGTTCCATGTGCGGTTGTTAATAAAGAATACGTTTCTGTTCATTTCTGTTTCCATCCTCTTCTTTTGGAGGGGAGTCTGTCTGGAGGGGGGGGAAGGGCCTTGGTCATTGGACAGGACAGTCACCTTTAGCAGGGGGCAGGTGCAGCAGCAGGGCACATATACAGTGCAGTGACTAGTTATCCTGGTCAGTCTGGGAGGTGGTTTTCATGTTCTGTGTGGTGGGGGCGGTGGTGTTGCTCTGTGACTTGGTGGCGGGGGAGGGCAGTTACAGATCTTATGCAGCGGTCCTTACCCTGGATCACAGAGCCGCGCAGCAGGGGATCTGTAACCCTCCTCCCCCTGCAAGACAGTCACATAGCCGACACATACACGCAGTCCCGGCCAGGAGGGCTGGCAGGCTCCGTTGAAACAACCAGTCCACCATCGCGGAGCCTGTCATTCCTGGAGTTTAGAAGCATCATTTGCATCACAACCCTAAACCCGCTCCCCGCCACAGTCTGCGTCCCAGGTTTAAAACATTCCCGTGAAAACAGTAATAAAGACAACGGTGTCCATGAACAAAACAGAACAGATTTTATTTTTTGGGAAGGGGGTGAAGGGGGTATGTAATTGGAGAGGATAGTCGACGGCAACTGGGTAAAGAAACGGGGGCAAGTTCAGCTTCTGTGTCCACAAACTTAAAAGTCAATGGGTACCCTGCTCAGCCTTGAAACTGGCTTTCAAAGCCTCCCGGATGCACAGCGCGTCCCGCTGGGCTCTTCTAATCGCCCGGCTGTCTGGCTGGGCGTAATCAGCAGCCAGGCTATTTGCCTCAACCTCCCACCCCGCCATAAAGGTCTCCCCCTTGCTCTCACACAGATTGTGGAGCACACAGCAAGCTGCAATAACGATGGGGATATTGGTTTCGCTGAGATCACAGCGAGTGAGTAAGCTTCTCCATCTCCCCTTGAGACGGCCAAAAGCACACTCCACTACCATTCTGCACTTGCTCAGCCGGTAGTTGAACAGTTCTTTTTCTGTGTCCAGGGCGCCAGTATAGGGCTTCATGAGCCAGGGCATTAGCGGGTAGGCTGGGTCCCCGAGGATCACTGTAGGCATCTCCACATCCCCAACAGTTATCTTGTGGTCCGGGAAGTAAATACCTTCCTGCAGCCGTCTAAACAGACCAGAGTTCCT
>NW_020686302.1:0-6658 GCF_002925995.2 Terrapene triunguis
CCAGCGCTGGGAGCAGGGAGGGGTCGTGGGACCTGCGGGGCCCAGAGCAGTGGCCTGGCGTGGGGCTGGGCAGCGTGGGGGGTGCCCTGGTCTCTGCCAGGCCCTGGCTGGGGGCGCTGCTCACTCCGTGTTACTCCGGGGACGTGTGCCCCAGGCCTGCTCAGCGCGGCACGTCCCCCAGCCCAGTTCCCCCCCATGGGGGGGGGGCTAGTCTCCAGGGGGATCCCCCAATCCTGCCTGCACCCCCTGCCCAGGGAGCCCCACAGCTATGACCGCAGGCTGTGAGCCCCCCAGGAGCCAGCTCTTCCCCTCTGCCCCAGGGCAATGCGGCCACCCCGCCTGGCTCACAGCCCAGGAGCCACCAATGGAAGCCCCCCCCCAGCTTTCAGCCCGTCAGCCCCCCCGGGGTGCGAGCGGGGGCAGGGCTGTCGTACGCTAATGAACCATATGTACAAAATAAAGTATTCTGAAAGGCCCCTGGGCCCTGTCCCTGTGGGGGGAGGACAGGCCCACCCCCCGCGTGGCACCAGGGGGCGCTGGGCTGCCCTGAGGGGGTGCAGTGCTGCGGGGGGCGGCGCTGCAGAGTGGGGGGGCACCATGCTGCGGGGGGCAGGAGGGCTGAGTGGGGCCCTGGGGTGCTGGTGCCCGCAGGGTCTGGGCAGTGCCTACGCCGGGCTCACATGGGGGGCGTCACCGAGTGGCAGCCGGGGGCCTTTGCCATGTGGCCCTGGGGCAGTGAGTGGGGCGGGGGGGGTGACAGCGCCCCCCCCGCCCGAGCCTCTGCTAGCACTGGGTGGGAAGGTGGATCTGTAGGTGCTGTAACCCAGCTGCTGGGGATATGGGGTGTATTGGGGGGCAGTCTCCTGCCCCACTTTCCCTGCCTGTCCCCCCTTGCTACTGCCTGTCCCCTGCCCTGGAGGGAGCCCGTGACGGGTGCTGGCTGCCCCTCTGCAGGCTGGATTCCTGGCCCCCACCCGGCCCTGCCCTCCCCACCTGGCCCTACCCTCCCCCTCCCCAGCCCTGCCCTGCCCCTCCCCAGCCGTCTCCTGACCTGTTCCCCTCGCCCTGGCCTAGCCTGGCCTGTCCCTCCCTGTCCCCTGCCCTGCCCTGCCCTGCCCTGCCCTATCCCTCCCCCTGCCCTGGCCTGTCCCACTGCACCCCACCCCTGCCCCTATTCCTACCCTGGCCATGCCCTGCCCCCGCCCCCGGCCCTGCCTGACCCTTCCCCAGCCGTACCCAGCCCCCTCTCCGCGTTGGGGCCACCAGACGTATGGGGGGCGGAGCGCCGTGGGCACGGCAGGAAGTGACTGGCAGGCCCTGGGGCGGGGGATGCGGCTCAGCCCCTCACTGCCTGCGCTGGCCTCATGGGGCTTTCCTGCCCTAGGGGTCCCTGGGGTGCCCCGGTGCTGCAGCTGGGCCCTGGCGCCGCCCACAACCCACGTGGGCAGCAGTGGGCGCCTGGGAAACGAGCAGCCCCCCAGGGCTCAACGCCCTCGCTCGGCCCCACCCAGCTGCTCGGGGTCTGTCCGGACGGGGCAGACAACAGAGAGACCGTGGGGGCCTCACTCGCCGGGTCACCACGCTGCTTGGCTTGGGGCACCTGGGGCAAAGTGCCCCTTTCACGCCCCCAGGCGCCCATGCCCAGGGTATGGGCTGTGGGTGTCACTGGCTGGGCTGGCACCCGGCTGGGTGTGCGGGTGCCCGGGGAGACTGAGCGCCTCTTGCTGGGGCAGGGGGATGGGCTCTCAGAGCCGGGCACCAGCCCCTAGGCCTGGGGGCGGGGGCAGCTTTAGGGTGCCCTCACCGCTGTGCCCCAGGCAGGGGGGCTGAGGTGAGCTGGGCCAGGCTGGCGCGGACGGGGCCCAGCTGACGGGTGCCCGGCGAGAAAGGTCAGAGTCTCCACACAGCACCTGCCCGCCCGGGGGCTGGGTGTGAATCAGCAAAAGACAAAAACCTTCCTAGCAAGTCCCGTCCCCCTTCCCCGCGTGGCCTTGGTGTGAGCGTCTCCACGGCCGGTGCTAGCGCCCACCCCCCGGGCATCCGCACTGGGAGTTCGGCCCGGCTCCCCCAGCAAAGCCTCAGGCCTCCCCTCACCCGCTGGCTGCCTGGGGCTACGCGGAGGCTGTGCTAAGCCCGGTGCTGAGACAGGGAGCGTCACAGGGAGGCCGGAGCGCTGCACCACAGCTGACGCTCTGCATCCGTGGGCCGGGCGAGCTCCTACGCGCTCGGTTACACCGTGGCCATGGGGTGCAGTCCGGGAACGGGGTCACAGCAGTTCTGGCTCACGACTGCCTGCGTCTCCCCCTGCCCCTGAGCCACAGGCCCGGCCCCGAGCCCTTCACCAGGCAGCCCCAGCGCTGCGGGACTGTCCCTGATCGGTGCTGCTCCAGGGCTGGGAGGCACTGCCTGGGGGAGCCAGGTGCAGGCTGGCGCAGTGCTTGGGCCGAGCAGAGCTAGAGTGAGCGATGGAGACCGAGCGCTCAGTGCCCTGTGCGGGTCTCGCCCGAGCAGCACTTCGGGGGCCAGTTCCTGTGGCCCTGCTGTGCTCGGGGGCTGGTGCCCGCCTGAGACCGACTCAGCCCCAGCAGCTGACTCGGGGCCCCCTCTCGCCCGCCTTTCGGGCCCTGGCCACCATGTCGCCTGTTCCTCTGGGTGACACCCTCCTATGACCCCACGTGTGACCCCATGTGACCCCCCCCTGTGGGTGGCAACCCGAGTTCCCCCAACGATGTGCATGGTCCATGTGTGGGACCCCAGAGCCGCCCGCTGGCTTCGAACCCCCGACAGCCGCGCCGGGCGCTACAGGATCCCGGGGCCCAGTCTGCTCTTAACCCAGGTGTCCGCGGGTGGCTCGCCCGCGCATGGCAGCCTGCACAGCGCAGCAGCACGGCCCCTCGCCAGGCCTTGTGCAAACCCCGGCCGGGCTGCACTGGGTCACGTGGCCTGTGTGCAGCCCAGACGTGCTGGCGCGACCCCCCGTTGTCCAGCGGCCCCAGCCCAGGGACGCACAGTCGAGGCGGATGGGAACTGCCCGGGGGTGTCCAACCGGCAATAGACCTTCAGCAGTGCCCGGCCCCGGCAGCTGGCTCCATGCTGCTGTGAAATGTCGCTGGCGCTGCCCGTGGGTGGTTCATCCCTAGGTGGGCTTCGTGCGTCCCTTATGCCATGTTCTGCAACACCGCAGGGTGCCCGGGGTCGCCTGACGGCACCCAGTTGGGAGAAAGGCACCTCTCACGTGTGGCCATGCCTGGACCTCCGGGCGTGGCACGGCCGGCTCGTTGGCATGGCGGTGGCATGCGGGGGCAGCATGGCGTACTCCCATCTGAAACCAGAGAAACCCACCTCCAGGTTTGTCCCAGTACCAGACAGGGGCCAGCACAACCCAGTTTATAGGGGTCGAGTGGGCTCCCTAGCTAGGCCTGAGAACCGAGCCGCTAGAAACACATCCACTCAACATGGAGTCCCCGGTTACGATGACATTTTGGGACCGGCCAGGGAGCCAGTTTTGAATCCATTGCACGGGTGCTGTGATGATTTTGTATCATTCTCGTTTTTTGATCAGAATGTCATGTGGTACTAAAGCAAACGCCTTCCAGACGTCTGTCTGTTACAGCAGCCAAATTGGTAATCTCCTCAAACAAATCATGTCAGTGTCACAAGGTCTATAGCCATAGACCCATGTTGAGTGGCATTAATTATATCAACCTCCGCTAATGCTTTATTAATCACGTCCCATGTTGGCCATTTCATTAGTTTGCCCAGGAGTGATGTCAGACTGACAGGCTGCTCCAGGCCAGCCCGTTTGCCCTTTTGAAATATTGGCACAACATTAGCTGTCTTCCAGTCTGCTGGAACATCCCCAGACTTACTGAAAATCAACGTTAACGGTCCAGCGAGCTCCTTGGCCAGCTCTTTTCAAACCCTTGGATGCAAATTATCTGGATCTGCTGATTTATAAACGTCTAATGTTAGAAGCTGCTGTTTAACATCCTCCAGCGATACTAGTGGAATGGAACAAGTGCCAGCCTCATCGTTTGATAGGATGACAGGATGTTTTTTCCCCCAAATACAGGATAAAAATATTTATTCAACACTTTTTCCTTTTCTGCATTATTATTGACCAAATCTATGAGTTCTGTCTTGTAATACACCAATACCACTGGTAGGATTCGTTTTCTTAATATTCTTTTTAAAACTTCTTGTCCTTAATTCTGCTGGCCACAAATTTCTCCTTGTGTCCCTTATCAGTTTTCTACAATTCCTGATTCCTGGGTTACAGTTTTTGCTATCAACTCTCCCTTTCTTCCATTTGTTAAAAGGGGGGTTTGTAGCTGACTTCTCCTCTAAGCCAGGTTGGTTTTAACCACTACGGCATTTCTCTGGGGTGGGATGGTGGCTTTTGGAGCAGCTAGGGAAGTGCTGTTACAGTCCCCAGTTACTTGTCACAGATTTCTGTTTAATTCTTTCTCCCAATTAATGAGCTGGAGGATGGTGTGGATTGCACCCTCAGCAAGTTCGCGGATGACACTAAGCTGGTGGGAGAGGTAGATACGAGTTCTTTTGGCCCAATCTGCTAATTTGTCTAGGTCACTCTGGACCCTATCCCTACCCTCTAGTTCAACAAGGATAAGTGCAGAGTCCTGCACTTAGGACGGAAGAATCCCATGCACAGCTACAGACTAGGGACCGAATGGCTAGGTAGCAGTTCTGCAGAAAAGGACCTAGGGGTCACAGTGGACGAGAAGCTGGAGATGAGTCAACAGTGTGCTCTTGTTGCCAAGAAGGCTAACGGCATTTTGGGCTGTATAAGTAGGGGCATTGCCAGCAGATCGAGGGACGTGATCGTTCCCCTTTATTCGACATTGGTGAGGCCTCATCTGGAGTACTGTGTCCAGTTTTGGGCCCCACACTACAAGAAGGATGTGGAAAAATTGGAAAGAGTCCAGCGGAGGGCAACAAAACTGATTAGGAGGCTGGGGCACATGTCTTAGAAGGAGAGGCTGAGGGAACTGGGATTGTTTAGTCTGCAGAAGAGAAGAATGAGGGGGGATTTGATAGCTGCTTTCAACTACCTGAAGGGGGGTTCCAAAGAGGATGGAACTCGGCTGTTCTCAGTGGTGGCAGATGACAGAACAAGGAGTAATGGTCTCAAGTTGCAGTGGGGGAGGTCTAGGTTGGATATTAGGAAACACTATTTCACTAGGAGGGTGGTGAAGCACTGGAATGCGTTATCTAGGGAGGTGGTGGAGTCTCCTTCCTTAGAGGTTTTTAAGGCCTGGTTTGACAAAGCCCTGGCTGAGATGATTTAGTTGGGAATTGGTCCTGCTTTGAGCAGGGGGTTGGACTAGATGACCTCTTGATATTCTATGAGTTTCTGAATGCACGTGGTGCCCAACTCGTTGCCGACACGTGGTTAGCGGTGGTGCTGAGCCGGCGATTCAGAGCGCTCAAGGTTGGAAAGCAGCATTAGGAACATTTGGTCTGGGCCCCGGTGTCACGCAGGCCAGAGCACGGCTGCATGGAACCCAGTCGCTGTGTGACTGGCTGGTACTAAAGCCGCTGTTTTGTGTCACGGGGCCTCGTTAGGTTATTGACCGTTGTCAGACTTTTCCGCGGTGCTGGTGTGATTGGCACGGGCAGGTCCTGCAGCTTCGTGGACGTCACAAGCTCAGCGGCAGCCGCACGACTGCCCCCTGCTGGCCGTGGGCGCCGGGACGGCCTCTGGCCACCCAGGTTTGGTGTGAGCTCTGCTGCTGTGCCCGTCTGACACACGTCCCTCACGTCAGCCTCAGCCAATGGGGACCTCCAAAGCCCCCGGCCAGGCCTGGTGTTCCCGCCTCCCGCAGCGTTTGTGAGGAACTAAGAAATCCGGCTGGTCCCAAACTTGCCGCTTGGTTTGGGGCCATTTCCCTCCAGACGTGCTAGTCCTTGGTGCCTCCTCGTGGCACTGACGGGTGGCCGCTGTCGCCCCCTGTCCCCCAGCACGCAGCAGAGTTACCTTGAAAAGTACCTGGGGGGCTGGGTGGTTTGCAAGGGGGCCTGGCCTGGCCTGCACCTCCCTGAGAGCGGCTCCGCCCTGGGCCTCGGCAGCCCCTCCGAGGTAGCCACCTGGCTGGTCTGGCCATGGAGCATAGGCCACGTGGGCCCCACTCCCATCACCGGGCTGCCAGGCCCCACGGCCCAGACGTGCGGCTCCGTGCAGAGATCACACTGGCCCCAGTGGTTGCCAGGAGTGCCCGTGCCCTGCCCGTGAGATGCCAGGTGGCGCTGGCTGGCGCCCGCCTGAGGACAAGCCACGGGGGACAAGGCTTCGTTTGAAGGGGCGTTTCAGGCAGCCCAAGTCCCTCAGCACGTCAGGGATGGTTCCCTCCTGTGAACAGGGCAAGTCCCGGCTGCACCAGTGGACTGGCTCCAGTGGCCCAGGGCTGGCCCTGAAAACAAGGGACGGGTGGGCAGCAGTGGCCCTCTGTTACCCCACCCATGGTACGTGCACCAGATGGAGGTGACGTGTGGCAGGGGTGGGGCAGAGGGGTTTGGAGGGTGGGAGGGGGCTCAGGGCTGGGGCAGAGGTTTGGGGTGCAGGGGGGTGAGGTCTCCAGCGGGGGGGTGCAGGCTCTGGGGTGGGGCCGGGGATGAGGGGCTCAGGGCTGGGGCAGAG
>NW_020686303.1:0-9478 GCF_002925995.2 Terrapene triunguis
GGGGGGGGCAGAGGGCAGTGGGCTTGGGGTTCTGCTGGGGGGAGGGATGGGAGCTCTGCATTCCCAGGAGCTCCATCGGGGGGGGGGGGGGCCCCCCCCCCCCCAGCCCCCCTTCCCCCCAGGCTCTGGGGGAAATTCAGCCTGACCCCAGGGTACCACCAGGATCTCACTGCAGCGGGGGGACGGCTGGGTGCCCCTGCCTGTACGGCAAGGATAAGGATCAGTCCCCGGCAGGGAGATGCACCAGACAGAACAGGGCAGGGGGCAGCCCCATGGCTAGGGAGGTTTCTGACTAGGCTGGGCAGAGCCCTGGAGCACAGACTACAAGGAGCGACCCTGCCCCGGCCCCAGGGCAGATCAGATGGAACAAGAAGTTCCCGTTCTCACCGATTTCCAGGAGTCACGGAAGGGCAGCAGGGCCCAGGTGACAGCCCAGGTTGCCATCAGGGAAACAAACCATGTGCTTCCCATGTCCCACCTGGCAGAGTCCCGCCCCCTCCTCCTGGCAAGGACCCGCCCCCTCGGCCTGGCAAGGACCCGCCCCCTCGGCCTGGCAGGGCCTCACCTCCGTCCCAGAGCACGCTCAGTCCCAGCTGGGAGATGAGGATGAGAAAGACGCCTGCTCGCTCCAGGGTCAGGCCATTCCCGCTGTAGGTCTTTGGGGGCCGCACTGAGACTCCGTTCACTGTCACGTCCTTTCCTGGTCACAGGTAGAAAAATCATAGCGTAGAGGGACAGTCAGTGTCTGGGGAGCTCCCCCCCAGCCGCAGGGCCCTGCACAGGTCACAGACTGGGAAATACAGCAGAGTGCAGAACAATGCACGGCACCACGCAGCACTGCGCCGCCCCACGATGCAATGCAACGCCGCACCATGCAATGCAACGCACCGCAATGCACCGCTTTGCAATGCAATGTAAGGCACCAACCCATGATGCGACGCAATGCACCGCACCATTCTATAATGCAATACACCACATCGCACTGCCCTGCGATGCAACGCAACGTATCTGTGACGTTATGAGTGTGATATAATATCTCATTGGAAGGTGACAGGGCCAGAAAGAGTTAATTAACTCACAGACTGACCTGACCCATGGCCAAACTTATGGTTAGGAAGATCTGTAAATGAATAGAGCTTTGAAATGCAAGTCTGCATTGTTAGAGATCTCAAGGGTAGATGTTTGCTCAGGTCTTGTGATGTAAGCAAACAAGTCTTGTCTATTGCTGTAGCTTTGATTCAAAGATCAAAAAAGGAATATTAACATTTATGAAGACACTTGAGGGAAATAGTATTATTGTCTCTATGTCTCTTTGAAGGTTGTGGTAACCTGTATCTGAACTGTTTAATGGATAAATTACCCTGTGCTAATTGCCAGGACGTTTGGGAGAAGGAAAGTTAAGCCGATTGTTTTCTCAGGCCTTGGCTACACTTGCGAGTTACAGCGCTGTAAAGCCGCCCCCAGCGCTGTAACTCACTCCCCGTCCACACTGGCAAGGCATTTGCAGCGCTGTATCTCCGTGGTGGCAGCGCTGCATGTACTCCATGTCCCCGAGAGGAATAGCGAGTATTGCGCTGCCGCTGCAGCGCTGCGGCGCCAGTGTGACCGCCCAATGCGCTGTGACTGGCCTCCAGAATTATTTGGCAGTATCCCACAATGCCTGTTCTAGCCACTCTGGTCATCAGTTCAAACTCTACTGCCCTGGCCTCAGGTAACCAACCATGTGACCGACCCTTTACATTCCCCGGGAATTTTAAAAATCCCCTTCCTGTTTGCTCAGCCCGGCGTGGCATGGAGTGCTATCAGCGAATCTTTCCAGGTGATCATGCCTCCACGCGCCAAGTGAGCCCCAGCATGGAGCAATGGCGAGTTGCTGGACCTCATCAGTGTTTGGGGGGAGGAAGCTGTCCAGTCCCAGCTGCGCTCCAGCCGTAGGAATTACGATACCTTCGGGAAGGTATCAAAGGACATGATGGAAAGGGGCCATGACCGGGACGCCCTGCAGTGCAGGATTAAAGTGAAGGAGCTGCGGAGTGCCTACCGCAAAGCCCGCGACGCAAACGGCCGCTCGGGTGCTCCCCCCGCGACCTGCCGATTCTACAAAGAGCTGGATGCGATACTTGGGGTTAACGCCACCTCCACTCCGAGCACCACCATGGACACTTCAGAGCCGGTGTGGGGGGTGCGGGGGAGGAGGAGGAGGAGGAAAACGGGAGTGATGGTGGTGGGCCGGATGGAGACACCCCGGAATCCCTGGAGCCATGCAGCCAGGAGCTCTTCTTGAGCCAGGAGGAAGGTAGCCAGTCGCAGTGGCCGGTACTTGGTACTTTGGTTTCTAACCGTCAGAGGGGTGAAATTCTGGAACAGCCTTCCGAGGGAAACGGTGGGGGCGAAAGACCTCTCTGGCTTCAAGATTAGGCTAGATAAGTTTATGGAGGGAATGGTTTGATGGGATAACGTGATTTTAGTCAATTAGGCAATAACGTGCCATCGCTGGTAAAATGTGGGTCCGGCTGGAGAATCTTGCCTGTATGCTCGGGGTTCTACTGATCGCCATATTTGGGGTCGGGAAGGAATTTTCCTCCAGGGTAGATTGGCAGAGGCCCTGGAGGTTTTTTGCCTTCCTCCGCAGCATAGGGCAGGGTTCGCAAGCTGGAGGATTCTCTGCGACTTGAAGTCTTTAGATCACGATCTGGAGACTTCAACAGCAGAGTTAAGGGAAAGTGGGGGGGTCAGCTTTTGTGGCCTGCATCATGCAGGGGGTCAGACTAGATGACCATATTGGTCCCTTCTGACCTTAAAGTCTATGAGTCTATGAGGACAAACAGAAGAGCAGGTTCCTGGTAAGCGGTTTTTTTTTCGGGAAGGAATTTTTTGGTGCAGGCTCTTTGGGAGAGGAGGGTTAGGCATGCATGCCTAGATGCGGAACAGTGCATTGATGTGGTTTATCACATCGCGGTAATCGGCCTCGGTAATCTCCTCGAATGTCTCATCCAGAATGTGTGCAATGCGCTTGCGCAGGTTTATCGGGAGAGCCACCGTGGTCCTTGTCCCAGCCAGGCTAACGTGTCCGCGCCACTGTGCCGCGAGGGGACCATTGCTGCACACAGGCAAGCTGCATATGGGCCAGAGCGGAAGCCGCATTGCAGTAGAAGACCCTCCCTTGCTTCCCAGGTCACCCTCAGCAGCGAGATATCGTCCAGGATGCACTCCTGTGGAAAATGTTGGGACAGTGTTCAGTGTAGGTGCCCCCTGAAGCTGTTAGCTCTCCCCAAGGCACAGAAACCCAGAGGACAGTGCAGCCCTGAAACAATCAATCCCCCTTACTCACCATTTTGAGGCTCCCGTGGGATATGTGTGCTCTGTTTCGGACGGGAAAATTATGCAATTGTGTAGACCCTGTGTGTTTTCTACTCCTTAAGTGTGGGGGGGGAATCATTACTCTGTCTGGTATAAACAATGCTGCCTCTGTTAAATGTTGCATTTCGCCTATACAGCTGCATCAACCTTGAGACCTCAGCCTTCCCTCTTATCGCCTACTCAGAGACTGCAAAGACTCAGGAAGAGACCGCGACAAACCAAAGAAGACATGCTGCAAGAAGTGATGCGGCAATCTATTAAAGAGAATGAAAAAGCACAGAACTGGAGGGAGAAAGCAGGATCCGCCAGGAAAACGCAGCTCACCGGCAGCAAAGCACAGATCAGCTCATAAGCATCCCGGAGCGCCAAGCAGACGCTATCCAGGAGCTGGTAGCCATGCAGAAGGAGCAGTACCGCAAACGCAAACGCCACCCCCCCCTACAGCCCTTGTCCCAAAACTCTTTCCGTTGTGCCCCACTGTCATCTCCAACCCACTTTCCCCAACTTCCGTGTTCTTCACACCACCCTCTGCCTCCAACACCAGTATCTTCACCACCCAGCCCTGAAAACCATGACCCTTACCCTCTGCACTCAACCCCCATCACCATGCAGTATAGCTGTCCTGAAGTGCAGCACTCACTGCACAGCACACCAGACAGGACATACACGAATCTGTGATTGTACTGTTCCCCACTCCACCCCCTTGTTTCTTTTCAATAAATAATTTTTTTTTCTTTTCAATAAATGGATTTTTTGGCTTTGAAAACATTCTTTATTATTGCATAAAGTAAAAGACTCCTTAGCCCAGGAAATAAACAGGCACTGCAGGTCTGCTTGTCTGCTTAGCAAACACCGATTCCTAAAGATTGGAACTACTGCACTTCACTCCCGTGCAGGGCACCAGATATCACTGCTGGTTTTCAGCCTCAAATTGCTCCCTCAAGGCATCCCTAATCCTTGCAGCCCCACGCTGGGCCCCTGTAATAGCCCTGCTCTCTGGCTGTGCAAATTCAGCCTCCAGGTGTTGAACCTCAGAGGTCCATGCCTGAGTGAAGCTTTCACCCTTCCCTTCACAAATATTATGGAGGGCACAGCACGCGGATATAACCGCGGGGATGTTGTTTTCGGCCAAGTCCAGCTTCCCATACAGAGATCGCCAGCGGCCCTTTAAACGGCCAAAGGCACACTCCACAGTCATTCGGCACCGGCTCAGCCTGTAGTTGAACCATTCCTTGCTGCTGTCAAGGCTCCCTGTGTAGGGTTTCATGAGCCACGGCATTAACGGGTAAGCGGGATCTCCAAGGATCACAATGGGCATTTCAACTTCCCCTACCGTGATCTTCCGCTCTGGGAAAAAAGTCCCGGCCTGCATCTTCCTGAACAGCCAAGTGTTCCGAAAGATGCGTGCGTCATGCACCTTTCCGGGCCAGCCTGTGTTAATGTCAATGAAACGCCCACGGTGATCCACAAGCGCCTGGAGAACCATAGAGAAATACCCCTTCCGATTAACGTACTCGGATGCTAGGCGGGGTGGTGCCAGAATAGGAATGTGCGTCCCATCTATCGCCCCTCCACAGTTAGGGAACCCCATTTGTGCAAAGCCATCCACTATTTCCTGCACGTTACCCAGAGTCACGGTTCTTCTGAGTAGGATACGATTAATGGCCTTGCAAACTTGCATCAACATGATTCCAACGGTCGACTTTCCCACTCCAAACTGGTTTGCGACCGACCGGTAGCTGTCTGGAGTTGCCAGCTTCCAGACTGCAATAGCCACCCGCTTCTCCACTGGCCAGGCAGCTCTCAATCTCGTGTCCTTGCGCCGCAGGGTGGGGGCGAGCTCCTCACACAGTCCCATGAAAGAGGCTTTTCTCATCCGAAAGTTCTGCAGCCACTGCTCGTCATCCCAGACTTCCATGACGATGTGATCCCACCACTCGGTGCTTCTTTCCCGAGCCCAAAAGCGGCGTTCCACGGTGCTGAGCATGTCCGTGAATGCCACAAGCAATTTCATGTCGTACGTGTTACGCGGCTCGATAGCATCGTCGGATTCCTCACTCTCACTGTCACTTTGGATCTTAAGGACTAGTTCGACAGCCAAACATGACGTGCTGGCGAGACTCGTCAGCATACGCCTCAGCAGTTCGGGCTCCATTTCCCGCAGACAGATCGCGCTGCACAGAAACCGTTGAAAGATGGCGCCAAAGGTGGACGGAAACAAAGGGATTTCTGGGATGCGAAGCGATGCATCACGGGGTGTTGGGACAGGACCCAGAATGCCCCGCACCCACGCCCCCTTCCCACAACCCACGGCGCCAGAATGGGAAGAGGTGCTCTGTGGGATAGCTGCCCATAATGCACCGCTCCCAACAGCGCTGCAATTGCCGCAAATGTGGCCACGACAGTGCACTGTCAGCTGTCAGTGTGGACAGACTGCAGCGCTTTCCCTACTCAGCTGCACGAAGTCAGGTTTAACTCACAGCGCTGTACATCTGCAAGTGTAGCCAAGGCCTCAGGCAGAAAGGCTGCTGGAAATGTTTAAAAACCCTGGGACACGATCCTGCTTCATCTCAGATCTGCTTTGGGTTTCACGAGGGGGAAACCCTGAGCATAAGGATTGAGATCCCCAGTCACTGACTGGAGCCACCCTGAATATTGACATTGGACTCTAACCTATGGACTATTTCTGAAAGGACTTTTGGCAACTATAAACTCAACATCTCTGCTGTGTATCTGAACCTCAAGAATTGAATTCAAGTCTGTCTGTATATTGATCTTTTAACCAACACTCTCTCTCTTTTCTTTTTTAATAAATTTTAGTTTAGTTAACAAGAATTGGCTCTAAGCGTGTATTTTGGGTAAGATCTAAGTTATCATTTGACCTGGCTCTGGGGCTTGGTCCTTTGGGATCAGAAGAACCATTCGTCCCCATAACGAGTGGCACTGGTGGTGATACTGGGAAACTAGAGTGTCTAAGGGAATTGCTTGTGTGACTTGTGGTTAGCCAGTGGGGTGAGACCGAAGTCTTCTCTGTTTGGCTGGTTTGGTGCCTTGGTGTGCAAAGGAACCCCAGCCTTGGGCTGTAACTGCCCTGTTTTAAGCATTTTGTCCTGAATTGATACTCTCAGTTGTGTCCTGCCAGAGGCAGCATCGTTACAGTAACACAGCACACTGCGATAGAATACAATGCACCACACTGCAGTTCTGTATAATGTAGCACACCACACTGCGATGCAATGGTGGAATGCACCACATCAGACTGTGATGCAATGGTGGAATGCACCACACAACACTGTGATGCATCACACCGCACTGCAACACAACACAATACAATACACTGCACCACACAATTTAACTCTGATGGCTCTGCTAACCAGGGAACTTACAACTCCCATCCCCTCCCTCCTCAGTGCACACCCCTTCCTCCTGGCCAGGCGAGGGGCAGGGTCCTGGGTTGAACCAGGCCAGGAGATGGCTGGGCTCCGGTGGTTGGAAGCAGCGCCCGCATGCACAGAAGCCGCGCAGGAGCCACCTGCAGAGCCGCGTGTGGAGCCGGCTGTGGCTGCCAGCCGGCGGGTGCAGGTCCGCGTGGGGCTTGTGGGGGAGCAGCAGCGGCTGGGCAGGGAGCCAGTGCAGAGGGGCCCCAAGGAGAGACACAAACTGAGCCTGGCCTGGGAACCTGCAAGCTGCTACTTGCTGGGACAGTCTGGCCTGGACAGCCTGGCTCTGGCCTGCCCAGGGGCCAGCCGGGAACCCCTAGTGCTCACGGTTCACGGCTCTGCCCCCGCGCCCCCCACAGGGCACCGGGCGCTAGCCCCCCACCTCTCAGCAGGTGCACGACGGTGTTCCCGATCACCACCACCACCGACTTGGTGCAGGTGACGCCGCTGGTGCCGCAGGGCACGTTCTCGGAGGTGACGGTGAAGAGGCCGCTGCCCTCGCGTGCCAGGACGTACTCGCAGTCCCCCAGGAAGGAGAAGGCCCGTCCGTCGAAGGTGACGTAGTGCGGGTCTCCCGTGGCCACGCAGGTGCCCGCGCAGTGGTGGCTGCTGCACTGCCAGCGACGGCTCCGGCACACGCTGCACAGCAAGGGAGAGGGGTGTCGGGGCTCACCCACCCTGCAGACCCGGGCACCGCCAGCACCCCCAGCACCCCCAGCCCTGGGCACCACCAGCACCCCTCAACCTGGGCACCGCCAGCACCACAGGCACCCCCAGCACCCTGGGCACCCCCAGCACCCCCAGGCCTGAGCACCGTCAGCACCCCTGGCCCTGGGCACAGCTCCGGCACATCCCACTTGGCTCCTTAGCCCTGCGCCAGCCCCAGCCCTGCCCTCCACACCAGCCCCACACCACCTCCCGCCCGCTCCACCTGGCAATCTCCAGTCAGGGCCGCCAGCCAGGAGAGGCTGGGCCGTCGCTCCCTGGGCGCCCTTACCAGGTGTTGCAGTCCTTGGCGATGGTGTCGTTGGGCTGGTACAGCCGGCCGTTATGGTGGCAGGGACACTCGTCCGGGGAGATGCAGCGCTCGTTCTGGGAGGAGGAAGGGGAGTCTGAGAATGGCCTCGAGGCCTCAGAGCTCCCAGGAGACCAGGGCAGGGTGGGGGTGGCCCAGCTCGCTCTGCCTTGGGCAGGTCTGCGAGGGGAAGGGGGGATCTAGCCCACCTCCTCTCTGGCTCGAGCCCAAGCTGGGGGTCAACCCAGGTGTCTGGAGGTAAAAGATCTCCTCTTCCCCGGCGACTCCCCTGCCCAAGGGGCATAGCCTCTGCTTGGAGGGCTGGGAATGCCCCCGGCTCTGTCACAATATGGGAATGCTTTGTCATGTTTCTGAGCGCCTGTGTGTGCCTCAGTTTCCCGTGTGTGCAGCTTTGTTACCAGTGGGGGGTGGGGGTTGCTCTCAGGGCAGGCTGAGACATGGCTGTGGGTGTCCCTAGCTGGTTGGGCCTGGTCCCCATCTCAGTGGAGCTCCTGAGAAGACAATGGCAAATCCAATTGCCTGGATAATGACACCTAGCAACCAAGACCCAGCGGGAGACGGACTCTCCTCCCCCCCCTCCCGTCTCTGCAGGGGGGCTGGACAAGGATCCCCGGCGGAGAACCCAGGGCTGGGAGGGGGGAGGGGGGTTACATGGGGTCGCGGGAAGCAGTCGGGCTCTCACCTGGAGTCTGACCAAGGAGGCCGCACAGACAGACAGAGCCGGACCCCAGGGTTCCCCACAGCCGGGCTGGGCTCGGGGCTGGCCAGGACGAACCCTGCTTCGCCCTTCATTGCCCCGGGCTGCCCTAAAGCCCCTAGGCTGGGCGCCCGCTAACGACTGAACCCGGCTGTGCCCGCACTGGCAGTGTCCCTGCCGGGGCTGGGCGAGGGGCCCTGATCCCTGCGAGCGGCCGAGTCTCCCTCAGGGGTGTTTCAGGGGGACTCGCTGCCCGGAGTTCGCAGGGGAGGGGGGGCTGCAGGCCCAGAGGGCCAGTCTAGGGGGTGGTGAGGCCATGTGTCTCACCCTGGAGGCAGAGCGGGACCCCTTGGGGAGCTTGCCCAGTGAAGGGGCCTCCCAGAGACCGTCCCAAAGCTGGGGGCGCAGCCCTGAGCCTGGTGTCCATGACTGCCCCCCCTCCGCCCCCGTGCCCGGCCCACTGCTCACAGGCTGGGGCAGAGCCCGGGGGGGGGAACGAGAGACTCACGAGGAGGACGGTGCCTGGCGGGCAGACGCAGCCGGCAGAGAGCCCCGGGCAGCTCAGGTTGCCCTCGGCAGTGGCGCAGGTGCGCAGGCAGGACCCGTAGGCGTAGACCAGCTCCCCGGGGCAGAAGGCGGCTTCGGGGCAGCTGTCGTCAGTGCAGTTCCAGAGCCCGTTCACGCAGACGCTGCAAGGCAGGGCCACGGGTAAGGGGAACGCCTGCAGCGACCCGCCCGCCCGGAGACCGAAGGGAAGGGATCAAACTCTCCATGCCGGATGGAGGCTTTAGGGGGAAGCGTTCCTCACGCCCGGCCCACTGGGGGGTCCTGGCACCACCCCGGACACAGCTGGGACTGGCCACGCTCGGTGCAGGACACCAGGCTGATGCACTCCGGTGGCTCCTACGTGAAAACCAGCTCTCCGCTCGTGCCCCTGCATGGCCC
>NW_020686304.1:0-2200 GCF_002925995.2 Terrapene triunguis
TATGAGAAAGGCACAGCCTACTTACTCAGCAGTAAAGTTGCTGGAAAGAATGGCCTTCTTTATGAAGTGTTGGAGCTACCAGGCTATGGTGACGAGTCTCTTAAGTTTAAAAAGAGAACTTAGCTGTGTGCCAGGAGCGCACCTGATTGGGGGTGGGGAAATGAGTAACTTTGCTTTGGAATTATCCCTGTTAAATTCCAAGTTTTTATTCTAACATTTATGGAGAAACCTCCTAAGAAACAAAGGGTTGGTCACTTCATCCAAAAGTAGTAGCAAACTCAGGACAGCTTGTGCAGGAGGTCATCTTGTAATAAACGTTTTGTGTACTACGGTCCTCTGCTAGATGGATTGTTTCAGACTTGTTCAGATGCTTATTAGAGCTGGTTGGAAATTTTCTGATGGAACATCTTTCTGTTGGAAAATGCTGATTGGCCTAAATCAAAACATTCCACAGGTATGTGATGATTTCAGTGCAATACAGATGGAAACAAGGTAGGTTTCCTGATGGCTTGGCAGCCCAAATTTACAGGCTCACAGATCCTTGGTAGCCTCTCAGGTGGCCTGCCAGAATTTCCAGACTCCCAGACACTGGGGCAATCCTTCTAGTGGACTGCTGGGGCTCCAGACAGCTCAGGGAGTCTCAGAAAGATTTTGAAAAGGTCAAAATAAAGTGTCATTTCACCTGTTTTCAAAATAAAATGTTGGAATTTACATTCAATGGAGAATCCTGATTTTTTTTAATTTTTGGATTTTTCCATGGAATGGGAATTTGTTTCCAGACAGTTCTAGTGCTTATATTGAAGGTTCTTTGGGCTCAGCTAGAGAGTGGAGCTTCTTCATAGCTAACTATGATTGGCCTTGGAAATGCCTGAGTATTTCTCCCACCACCTCTACTCTGAGGAACTGGACTCTCACCGAGTCCCCCTCAAATACACCCATATTAGTGACAACAAAATCATTTCCATAATACTTAGCCTGTCACTTTGGCCTTGTTCAGACACATTCCAAACCCCTGTGCTGGCTTCCCCATATGCGCTACATCAAATTCAAGCTTCCTGTCTTTGACTACGAAGCCCTGCATAGTCTGACTTCTGTCCGTCTCTCTGCTCTTGTCTCCGTTCATGCTCTGAACTCTCTCACTTTCTGCTTTTCACAAGCTGTATGCATAACTACCCCTGCAGGTACTTTTCCAATGCTCATTTACACACCTTATTGCATGCTTGAGACTCCCTTCCTCAGTCACCACATCACTCTCTCCTTCAAATCCCTCCTGGAAATACCTTTATTCCAAAAAACCTAAAGCCCTAGTCCTGTCCTCATTGAAATGTCTGCTAAGGGTTCTTGTGCTGCTGGACAATAGAAGAAATGCAGCTAGTGGGTCAGTGAAGTATGTTGATCCAACCTGCCGTGTGTGTTGGTGGAGGGCATCGACGGGCAGCGACTCCAGCTACAAATAGTCCATATGGATTATAATAGCAGTTGGAGCTAGGTAGTAGAGGTGCTCCCAATCAGAGGAAGGATTCTGTCCTTCCCAAACATCTGTATAGTTATTGTATACAAAGCCCTTTACTTGGGTTTTGTACAGAAGATCAGAATTTCTAGAGGCTTCTGGTCTATAGAGAAAGCAAGGTAGGCAGTTATTGTTCTGCTTTGCAGAAACCTCTTAGTCCAAATGAAATAAAAGGAACTAAACCTGGAGAAAACAGTGCCACTGTTGAGTTTGCAGGTCAGCTTTCATATCATGAGTCAGAACAGAGAATGTCACCTATGGAATCAATAACTCATTGTTCCTCTCAATATGTTGGCTAGTGCTTTGTCTAATCGAATTATGAGGCCTCCCTCAAGTTCCTTGGAAAACTATTTCAATACAGACAAACTTTACAAAATGCACTTTCTGGAAGTCATCACCTTTTATTGCATTAATATGGGAGGTGTATGTACATATACATACACATACATTCTCTTATTCTAAAATAAATATACACAGAGAGCAACAGAGGGTCCTGTGGCACCTTTAAGACTAACAGAAGTATTGGGAGCATGAGCTTTCGTGGGTAAGAACCTCACTTCTTCAGATGCAAGTAATGGACATTTCCAGAGGCAGGTATAAATCAGTATGGAGATAACGAGGTTAGCTCAATCAGGGAGGGTGAGGTGCTCTACTAGCAGTTGTTCACCTCACCTCAACTGCTAGTAGAGC
>NW_020686305.1:0-1511 GCF_002925995.2 Terrapene triunguis
TTTTTTTTTTTTTTTTTGATGATATGAAAAACTTTTATGGAATGGTGTCACATGTTAATAATAATAAAAATACTTTGGACTTGCGTAGTGCCTGTTGTCTGAGGATCTAAAAGCACTTTACAGAGGTGGTTAGGTATTATTAGTCCCATTTTACACATGGAAAACTGAAGCACAACAGGAGGTTGTAACTGCCCAAGGTGACGCAGTGAGTCAGTAGCAGAGTTGGGAACAGTCAGGTCTCCTGACTCTGTCCCTTACTCCAACCACTAGACTAGACTGCCTTCATATTAGTGACGTGCAAATCCCCCCAGCTTTATACCCTGTTAGTTCAAGAGCTCAGGGCAAGTGTGGGTGAATGACCAATGTAACCTCTATCAAATGGGATGGTTCTGTTGTATTAACTTAGATAGACTAAACGGTCTAAAGGTGTTAACGTAACCTAATCACTGTCTAACATTAACAGTGTTAAATAAGGTCTGTGGCTTGGTATACAGAGACCTCAGCCTGCTTAGCACCATGGCAAACACATCATTAAAAAGCTTTGTAATCCTTTATTAAAGGTACAGAAAAGAAGGAAACACGGTTAAAGCATTTTTTCCCCTTTGCTGTAGACAGGTTTTAGTAGGAACGCTCCCCTCCCCCAATTGTTTGTCTCTTAGATGGTATCAAAGATGGTAATAACTGTCATCCCAAATGGTGTTTGGGATTCTGCTGGAGCCGGTAGGGGTGGTGATGTCATCTGGGTCACTCTCTATCTCTCTGGCCCCTCTTGGTCAAGACACCTCTCGGGATCAGCATGATGAAGGCCCGGAGTCTCAGGAAACAGTGAGAGTGGCAGCCATGATGGTGAAGCTAGCACCAATAGCCTTTGTCTATTCTTTCTTTCTGTCTTTTTTCTTTTTGTTCTTTCATACTCTTCACCCTCCTTCCCCAGCCTATTCTTTTAAGGACCTAAAAAGGGAGTGATGGGTTGTCATTCCTATAAAGGGAAGGGTAACAGCTCTCCTGTGTACAGTACTATAAAATCCCTCCTGGCCAGAGACTCCAAAATCCTTTTACCTGTAAAAGGTTAAGAAGCTCGGATAACCTGGCTGACACCTGACCCAAAGGACCAATAAGGGGACAAGATACTTTCAAATCTTGGGGCGGGGGTGGAAAGTTTTTGTTTGTGCTCTTTGTTTTGGTTGTTGTTCGCTCTTGGGACTGAGAGGGACCAGACATCAATCCAGGTTCTCCACATCTTTCTAAACAAGTCTCTCATATTTCAAACTTGTAAGTAAACAGCCAGGCAAGGCATGTTAGTTTTCCTTTGTTTTCTCAACTTGTAAATGTACCTTTTACTAGAGTGTTTATCTTTGTTTGCTGCAGGGCCGGCTCCAGGCACCAGGCACCCAAGCTGGTGCTTGGGGCGGCACCTGGAGGGGGGCGGCGTGGTGCTCCGGCCGCCAGGGAGAGTGGGGCCATGGCCAGGCTCGCCGTCCTCCCCCCGGCGCTCTGGCCGCCCTCCCCCC
>NW_020686306.1:0-3727 GCF_002925995.2 Terrapene triunguis
CCAAATCCGTGGCATTGTACCGCCAACTGGACGAGGCGGAGAAAGGGGACTATGAACTCTTCAAAAAGGCCCTGCTCCGTGAGTTTGGGCTGACTCCTGAGATGTACCGGGAAAGGTTCCGGAGTCAGGATAAAACCCCTGAGATCTCATATCTGCAACTAGCCGTCCGCATGGAGGGATACGCCAGCAAGTGGGCTGATGGGGCCCAGACGAAGGAGGACCTGGTTAAACTGCTGGTATTGGAGCAACTGTATGAGCGGTGCCCATCCGACCTGAGGCTGTGGTTGAGGGACAAAAAACCAGAGAACCCGCGACATGCCGGCCGGCTGGCCGCTGAGTTTGTGAAGAGCCGGGCAGGGGCTGGCAGGGAGGAGCCCCAAAGGAGCAGGCCCGCCGCGATGCAGAGAGAGAGTCACCCGGGTACCTCCCAAAGGGGGAATATGGGGAATCCCCTCCCAAGGGGAATGCCCAGCGTCAGGGACAACCGGCCGGCTCGAGGGGACCCACGGGACATGAGCTGCTATTTCTGCGGCCGAAGAGGCCACATTCGGGCCCAGTGCCCCAAGTTCAAGGACAGACTGAGCAGACCGAACCCACACCGGGTTAACTTGGTAGAGGCCCAGACGGACGAGGGGCCGGCTTCCCAGGCAGGGGGGGCTGGCAGCTTATCAACTGCTCGAGAGAGAGAAGGGCCCCAGGCCAGCTTCTCTGGGGGGCTGGATGCTCCGGACTCAAAGTTCTCCGTTTACAGGGTGGGCGCGGGGCTGCCCCTGCGGAGCGAGTGCCTTGTTCCCCTGGAGGTGGATGGGAAGGAAGTTTATGGATACTGGGACACGGGCGCAGAGGTGACACTGGCCCGGCCCGAGGTGGTGGCCCCAGATCGGGTGGTACCCAACGCCTTCCTGACCCTGACAGGGGTGGGCGGGACCCCATTCAAGGTTCCCGTGGCGAGGGTACACCTGAGATGGGGGGCCAGGGAGGGCCCCAAGGACGTGGGAGTACACCACCATTTGCCCACTGAGGTGTTGATGGGGGGGGACCTAGAGGACTGGCCAAGCAACCCCCAGACCGCCTTAGTCGTGACCCGTAGCCAGAGCCGGCGAGGGGCACTACGCCCTGACCTTGGGAAGGATGTCACATCGGAGGCACAGAACCCTACCCTGGTGGGGAGGGAACACCCAAGGACAAGGCTCGGGGTGGCTGTGGCTCCTGACCCCGCCGACGAGAGGGAGCAGGTTCCCGTCCCTTCCCCAGCTGCCGAGTTCCAGGCCGAGTTGCAGAAGGACCCCTCCCTGCGGAAGCTAAGGGACCTGGCTGACCTCAGTGTGGTACAGACCATGATGAGAGGTTGCAAGGAGAGGTTCCTGTGGGAGAAGGGATTCCTATACCGAGAGTGGGCTCCCCCAGGGGAAGTGGAGTCCTGGGGGGTCAGGAGGCAGCTGGTGGTTCCCCAGAAGTTTCGCCACAAGCTACTGTACCTGGCCCATGACATCCCTCTCGCAGGGCACCAGGGAATCCGGCGCACCAGGCAGAGGCTGCTACAGAACTTTTACTGGCCTGGGGTCTTTACCAACGTCCGACAGTACTGCCGATCCTGTGACCCCTGTCAGAGGGTGGGGAAGGCCCGGGACAAGGGGAAAGCGGCGTTGAGACCTTTGCCCATCATAGAGGAGCCTTTCCAGAAGGTGGCCATGGACATAGTGGGACCTCTCAGCAAGACGACCCGGTCAGGGAAGAAATACATTCTGGTGGTGGTAGATTTCGCCACCCGCTACCCCGAGGCAGTGCCCTTATCGTCCATCGAGGCAGACACTGTGGCAGATGCGCTGCTGACCATTTTCAGCCGAGTGGGGTTCCCCAAGGAAGTCTTGACGGACCAAGGGTCCAACTTCATGTCGGCCCTACTCCGGTGCTTGTGGGAGAAATGTGGGGTCCGGCACAACTGGGCCTCGGCGTATCACCCCCAATCCAACGGGCTGGTGGAGAGGTTCAATGGGACGCTAAAAATGATGCTGAAAACATTTATGAACCAGCACCCGCAGGACTGGGACAAGTACTTACCTCACCTGCTGTTCGCGTACAGGGAGGTACCCCAGGAGTCTACCGGCTTTTCACCTTTCGAACTGTTATATGGAAGGCGGGTAAGGGGGCCCCTAGACCTGATGAGAGCCGAATGGGAGGGGAAGGCCACTTCCGATGGAGAGTCGGTGGTGGAGTATGTCCTGACCTTCCGGGAAAGACTTGCCGAGCTCATGGGCCTGGCCAGGGAGAATCTGGCCCGAGCCCAGAGAAAGCAGAAGGTCTGGTATGACCGCACAGCGCGGGCCCGCGCCTTTGCCACCGGGGATCAGGTGATGGTCCTCATCCCAGTGAGGAAAAACAAACTCCAGGCCGCCTGGGAAGGGCCCTTCAAGGTTGTCAAGCAACTAAACGAGGTAAACTATGTGGTGGAGCTGTCGAACCGGGCACACCACCACCGGGTGTACCATGTGAACATGATGAAGCCATATCACGACAGAGGGAATATGGTGTTGGCTGTGTGTGGACATTGGGAGGGGCAGGGAGATGACCCTTTAGTAGATCTATTCCCTGGGACAAGAGCTGGCTCCCCCCTGGAAGCAATTCCCCTCTCTGATCAGCTGAGCCCGGCCCAGCAAGCTGAGATCGGAGGGGTGCTGCATCGGTACCGACAGCTGTTTTCCAACCAGCCTGGACGCACTAATCTGACTGTCCACCGGGTGCAGACAGGATCGCACCCGCCTATAAAATGCCCCCCCTTCCGGGTCACAGGGAAAACTGCTCAGGACCTGGAAAGAGAGGTCGATGACATGCTGGCTTTGGGGGTGATCCAGCCATCGTCCAGCCCTTGGGCCTCGCCGGTGGTGCTGGTCCCCAAAAAGGACGGGTCGATCCGGTTCTGTGTGGACTATCGCAAGCTCAATGCCATCACTGTAGCCGATGCCTACCCCATGCCCAGGCCTGACGAGCTCCTAGACAAGCTGGGAGGCGCTCGGTACCTTACCACCATGGATCTTACAAAGGGCTACTGGCAAGTGCCGCTGGATGCCGATGCCAGGCTGAAATCGGCCTTTATCACCCCTCTGGGGCTCTATGAGTTCCTGACCCTGCCTTTCGGCCTCAAGGGAGCGCCGGCCACCTTCCAGCGCCTGGTGGATCAGCTACTGAGGGGGATGGAGAGTTTTGCTGTGGCGTATATTGACGACATCTGTGTCTTTAGCCAGACCTGGGAGGACCATGTGTCCCAGGTTAGACAAGTGCTGGACCGACTCCAGGAGGCTGGGCTGACCGTAAAACCGGAGAAGTGCAAGGTGGGGATGGCTGAGGTATCCTACCTAGGCCACCGGGTGGGGAGCGGCTGCCTAAAGCCAGAACCAGCCAAAGTGGAGGGGATCAGAGACTGGCCCACCCCGCAAACCAAAAAGCAGGTCCAAGCCTTTATTGGGATGGCGGGATACTATCGAAGGTTCGTGCCCCACTTTAGCTCCATAGCCGCCCCCATCACTGAGCTGTGCAAGAAGGGGAAGCCAGACAAGGTGGTCTGGACCGAGGAGTGCCAGGGGGCTCTCCAGGAGCTGAAGGAGGCTCTGGTCAGTGGCCCAGTTCTAGCAAACCCAGACTTTGACAAGCCCTTTATGGTGTTCACTGATGCCTCAGACACGGGACTGGGGGCGGTGTTAATGCAGGAGGATGAAAAGGGGGAGAGACA
>NW_020686307.1:0-1406 GCF_002925995.2 Terrapene triunguis
CCGCACACTGCATGGGGCAACCGTGTGGAGATAGATCCCACAGAGTTTGGCCCTTTTGATTCTTGTGTCCCACAGGTCCCAGGGATACTACCCCATCTTACCTCACCATGCCCCGGGATGCCTGACCTGGCCCCTCCAACACACACACCCCGGAATGCTACCCCATCCGTGGGATACTGAACCCTGTGCCCCATCTCACTCACCCTCCATTGCCCTGGGGACGCTGACCCCTCCCGCCCTGTCTCACCATCTTCCCCATCCCCAGGGACACATCTCCCCTACCCTACCCCCGGACACCCCAATCCTCACCCTAGCTCATCTCACTCATTCCATCCTGGGGATCCCCCTCATCCCCATCTCATCGTCCCCTCCCCACCCTGAGGATGCTGCTGCCCCTCTCACCCCCCATATCGTCCCAGGCCCTGGGGATGCTGCTGTGGCACAAGCATGACGTGGAGAAGTCTCTGGCTGACCTGGCCAACTTCACGCCCTTTCCAGACGAGTGGACAGTGGAGGACAAGGTGCTATTCGAGCAGGCGTTCAGCTTCCATGGCAAGAGCTTCGCGCGCATCCAGCAGATGGTACGTGCCTATCACGCCCCCTCAGCCAGCAGATGGTGCTTGCAACTCATCCCTTGCAAACAAGCAGATGGTACATTCCACTTCACTCTTCTCCCCCATACAACCAGCACATGGTACCTACAATCTCCTTGCAGTTGGCACATGGCACCTGCCACCCTGTCTCCCCGCCAGCAAATGGTACCTGCCGCCCCCAACCGCACAAACCAGCAGATGGCACCTGACATGCCTGTTCCCCCCTGCCAGCAGATGGTACCTGCCATCCCTCCTGTAGTCAACATAATTGGCATATGCTACAATTTCCCCCCTAGCCACCACATAGTATGTTCCATGCACCCCCACCCAGCAGCCAGCAAAGATGGTACATGCCACCAACCGCCACCTGGCAGCTAGCAAAGATAGCTTGTGCCACCCTCTACTCCCATAGCCAGTGGATGGTATGTGACCCCCTCCCCCTGCAGCAGTTAATAGATAGTATATGGCACCCTTGCTTTCCTCCACAGTGACCAAACGGTATTTGCCACTGTCTGTCCCCCTGCAGGCAGCAGGTGGTATGTGCTAATGACTGCACCACCCCCCCACCAGCAGATGGTATATGCCACGATGTCCCCATCTCCCCCTGCGGCCAACATATGTGATATATGCCAACCCCCTACCCTGTGTGATGGTGCCACCTCACCCCGTAGGGGCCTGGCATGGGGGTGCGGACTTTGTGTACCCTCCATAGCTAGAGACCCACCTTCCTTCTCATGGGGATCCTGGCAGGCCTCTCCTTCCTCTCCCCCTCCTACTTTTTCCCCATGCAGGCATCTCCTCTTCCCCCCACCC
>NW_020686308.1:0-6014 GCF_002925995.2 Terrapene triunguis
GGGGAGAGGGAAGGAAATACCTTCTCTGTAAAAATGTAAAAAAACAATACCACAGCTGATGTCTGTGAAAGAAATATCTGGAGATATGACAATCAAACAAATTTAAAAGTTAAAGCCCTGGTTTTGAAATAGACTCCTTCTGACAGGCATTTGTACCTGCACTGCGAGTGAACAATGGCTGTGCATATTTAGCAAAAAATAGAATGCCCTGGAAACACAACTTCAAGAAAAATATTGTTCCTCTCTTTTAAAGAAGACTTAAGAAATATTTCCCATCAGAACTCGTAATACACATGCACCTCTCACATTTTTGCATATTAATATACTGTATCTTGTTTATATGGAAATACAACAGCATTGTATGAGAGTTCAACCCCCTTTGCCTGACGATCTTAAGGAACATCCTTAAACCTTCAGACAAATGGGCTTTTGGATGAATGGGAAGCTGGCACGTAAGGACTGCCACCCATTCTGGATTTTCTAGGTTCATGCAACATTTTAAAGGGATTTGGGCATCTTGCAGTACCAGTCCTGCAAACAGGACACAGAGTCATCTTGATTTTTATGAGGTTTTCAGAAGTGCTACTTGCAGGATATTAAAGTAGTTCCTAAACCACTTTGAATTCCCATAGAGAAATTCATGCAGTATTTGTTTACTGACAATGTGCTTAACCCTGTACAAGTCAAATAGGAGGCACAAACACTGCCCCGGGTAATTTTGCAATCTAAGCAGACAAAAAGCAGACACAGAAACATGTTGATACAACCAGAGGAGGAAGCTGATAACATGTATATATTTTTAGATGATGATTAACGCTATGGAGTGATGCTAAAATGTTGCAATGCTGTATCTGAATGTGCCAAAGAAATGCACTGACATAATATTATACCATAAAACTCAACCAGATGCCAATTTTGGAGAAATAAACCAAAAGAAAAACATAACTCAGCTTTAGATAGGCAAACCCCAACTAATCAAACTTCCTGCCTGTGTGCTGATATTCTGTACAATGAAAATCATTTTGCTTTTGATTTTCTATAATTAAATCTTTTACTATACCTATTATAACTTTAAATTGTTTGATGGCATTTAGAAACAAGTCTGTTGCATTTTAGAGTTTTGTTGGCTATGTACAGTCGATGTTCTTAAAAAGATCCACCAGTTTGAAAGAAACAGCAGACTCTTTCAGACTTGTGGACCTTTTCAAAGGTTATTCTTTTGTTACTGTATTTTACTATATGTACTGGGCAAAACTGGAAGCCAAGTAAGTTAAATGGGTGCAAATGAGCATAGAATTCTGCCAATTGTAGGTAAAAATTCATGATCTGAATATTTATAGATACATTATTGTGTCCCAAAGAAACAGTGTAATAGGAAGGAAGTGTGGCCTATTGGCTAGCGCAGTGGACTGGCGTTTAGGAGACCTGGGTTCGAGTCTCAGTTCTGCCAATGACCTTGGGCAAGTCAGTTCCTCTCTCATTTTGCCTTAGTTTCCCATCTGTAAAACAGAGATTATGATGTGACCTCCATTGTCAAGTGCTTTGAGATCTATGGGTAAAAAGCACTCTAAGTGCCACGTATTATTATTGTATACAGTATTATAGCAAAAAAACTAATACCAGATAATAAAAAAATCCTTAATCAAATTAATCAGTTAATTGAAAGTTCCTAAACAACAAAGTGTTTGTAAGGTGCTGAGGTCTCCAGCACAAGGATTTTCTTCCCTATTTACCCAAAGTCCTATTTCTTAAAACATTTTGGATGTCCCCAGGGAGGCAATAATTTTTAGGTCACGGGACTGGGAGTCCAGATTCTTGGGCTCTGTCCCAGCTCTAATATTGATCTTCAACAAGTCATTTAACCTTTCTATGCCTCTTTACAGTTCACAAAGTAAGCATGAAAATAGTTAACTCAGTGGGTTATTTAATGTTTCTATGGCACTTTGAATTCCACTACAGAAGTGCAAATCATTAGTTTTTGACAACTGGGCTTGCACTGGATTGGAAGAGCACTGTCCTTCCCTTCTTTGTGCCTCATTCCAATCTCACTTACACTTGCGTAAATCAGGCATAACTTCGTAGAAGCCAGTGGAGCTACACCAATATAAAACTGGGGAGGGATTAGAATCAGGCCCTTCATCCTTATACTTATAATGGCTGTTGGTAGTTTTTCTTTCTTAAGAAATAATACTTGAAATATGTTTGAGATTTCTTGTTTGTTTATTAAGTACAGAAGAGTTAATTCCCACCTTTCCCCCGGGTTGTTCATAGTTTAAAAAATCTGTTGGGTTGACAGAGAGGAGATTAAAGTCCCGCTACTGCTACTATCAAAGAGTACATGACACTGTGGGATATTGCTTTTATTCCCTCTCAGTGGGCTGCCAGATCAAATTTCAGTTTACAACTGAAGAGTTTATTTTTCTTTTCCAATTGACAACTTTCAAACTCCAACTGGGACCTGAAAGTAAAGTTTTGCTCTTTCTGGTTCACATGGACCCTCAGCAGCAGAGGAAAGAATCTGCTATTGGAACTTGTAACATTTTAAATCAAAGATCTCCCCCAGTGCATCTGGTCCCATCGAGGTCTGCCTTGCAAACTGTAAACAGCTTGGGGCAGGTAACTGTGTCTTGTACAAAGTCATTTTTATTATTTATTTGTCAAGTGCTGAGTAAGCTGGCAATTCTGCTTAGGAGAGAGGCAACATAAAATCCAGCTTGCTCTTCCCTAGTTGAATAGGCTATGCAGAGTTGACTGGAGTGAAAATTTTCTTTTGGTAGTAGAATGAGCAGATATGACAGGAGGTGGGAGGGGGCACACAAAGGAGAAGATCTGTTGCGTGAGAAGGTGCCATTTTTACATAGTCACATGTCTGAGCATAATTGCCCTCCTATGTGACTTGGTGTGATAAATGTAAGGGGGGGTAGCTCCCTTTTATGGACACCCAGCCAGTTAGCTAGCTATAAAATCCCTCTTAGGGTACGTCTACACTACGCAATTAATCCGAATTTAGATAATTCGAATTTGGGAAACAGGTTGTATAAATTCGATTGTATGCGGCCACACTAAGCACATTAATTCGGTGGTGTGCGTCCATGTACCGGGGCTAGCGTCGATTTCTGGAGCGTTGCACTGTGGGTAGCTATCCCATAGCTATCCCATAGTTCCCACAGTCTCCCCTGCCCATTGGAATTCTGGGTTGAGATCCCAGTGCCTGATGGGACCAAAACATTGTCGCAGGTGGTTCTGGGTACAGCCTCACCCCTCCCTCCCTCCCCCCCTCCCTGCATGAAAGCAACGGACGGCAGACAACCATTTCGCGCCTTTTTTCCTGGCTGAACGCAGCAGACTCCATACCACGGCAAGCATGGAGCCCGCTCAGCTCAAGACAGCAGTCATGAACATTGTAAATACCTCGCGCCTTATCGTACAGTTTATGCTGAACAAGAACCTGGAAAACCAGGTGGAGAGGAGCAGGCTACAGCAGCGCGGCGACGAGAGTGATGAGGATATGGACATGGAATTCTATCGAACCGCGGGACCCGGTGCTTTGGAGATCATGCTGTTAATGGGGCAGGTTATAGGCATGGAACGCCGATTCTGGGCCCGGGAAACAAGCACAGACTGGTGGGACCGCATAGTGTTGCAGGTGTGGGACAATTCCCAGTGGCTGCGGAACTTTCGCATGCGTAAGGGCACTTTCATGGAACTTTGTGACTTGCTTTCCCCTGCCCTGAAGCGCCAGAATACCAGGATGAGAGCAGCCCTCACAGTTGAGAAGCGAGTGGCAATAGCCCTGTGGAAGCTTGCAACGCCAGACAGCTACCGGTCAGTGGGGAATCAATTTGGAGTGGGCAAATCTACTGTGGGGGCTGCTGTGATACAAGTAGCCAAAGCAATCACTGAGGTGCTGCTACACAAGCTAGTGACTCTGGGGGATGTGCAGGTCATAGTGGATGGCTTTGCTGCAATGGGATTCCCTAACTGTGGTGGGGCGATAGATGGAACCCACATCCCTATCTTGGCACCGGAGCACCAGGGTACCCAGTACGTAAACCACAAGGGGTACTTTTCAATGGTGCTGCAAGCACTGGTGGATCACAAGGGACGTTTCACCGACATCAACGTGGGGTGGCCGGGAAGGGTTCATGATGCACGCGTCTTCAGGAACACTAATCTGTTTAAACGGCTGCAGCAAGGGACTTACTTCCCGGACCAGAAAATAACCGTTGGGGATGTTGAAATGCCTATCGTTATCCTTGGGGACCCAGCCTACCCCTTAGTGCCATGGCTCATGAAGCCATACACAGGCAGCCTGGACAGGAGTCAGGAGCTGTTTAACTATAGGCTGAGCAAGTGCAGAATGGTGGTAGAATGTGCATTTGGCCGTTTAAAAGCGCGCTGGAGATCGCTACTAACTCGCTCTGACCTCAGCCAAAGAAATCTCCCCATTGTTATTTCTGCTTGCTGTGTGCTCCACAATCTCTGTGAAAGTAAGGGGGAGACCTTTATGGCCGGGTGGGAGGCTGAGGCAAATCGCCTGGCTGCTGATTACGCGCAGCCAGACACCAGGGCGATTAGAAGAACACACCAGGAAGCGCTGTGCATCAGAGAAGCTTTGAAAACCAGTTTCATGACTGGCCAGGCTACAGTGTGAAATTTCTGTTTGTTTCTCCCTTCATGAAAACCAGCCCCCTTCATTCTCATTCATTCTCTGTAAGCAACCCACCCTCCCCCCAGCTTTCTTTCAAAGGTAATAAAGTCACTATCGTTTAAAAATCATGTATTCTTTATTAAGTGATTATAAACATAGGGAGAGAATCAAGAAGGTAATCTGGGTGAGGTTTGGGAGGAGGATAAGAGGGAAGTCTAAGGCCACTGATCAAATTCAATATAATGACAGCCTTTTGGTTGGGCTGTCCCCTGGGGTGGAGTGAGAGGGTGGCCCAGGGGAGGTGTTCAGATTACACAGAAATTGTTAAATGGGATTTTAGGGATAGAAAGCTTGGAAGGACAAAAAAAAGCCTGAAGGCAGTTTCTAAAGTCACTATCGTTTAAAAATCATGTATTCTTTATTAAGTGATTATAAACATAGGGAGAGAACCAAGAAGGAAATCTGGGTGAGGTTTGGGAGGAGGATAAGAGGGAAGTCTAAGGCCACTGATCAAATTCAATATAATGACAGCCTTTTGGTTGGGCTCTCCCCTGGGGTGGAGTGAGAGGGTGCACGGAGCCTCCCCCCCCCGCGTTCTTACACGTCTGGGTGAGGAGGATATGGAACATGGTGAGGGGGGAGGGAGGTTATACAGCGGCTGCAGCGGCACTCTGTCATCCTGCTGCCGTTCCTGAAGCTCCACCAGACGCCGGAGCATGTCCGTTTGCTCACGCAGCAGCCCCAGCGTTGCAGCCTGCCACCTCTCATCTCGAGCATCCCTCAAGACCTCACGTTCACTGGCATCTTTCCTAAATTTAGATACAGTGTCCTTCCACTCATTCAAATGAGCTCTTTGATTGTGGGTGGATTTCATTATTTCTTTGAACATGTTGTCTCACGTCATCTTTCTACGACGCCTTATCTGAGATAGCCTTCTGGACGCAGGAGGGAGGCTTGAAACATTTGCAGCTGCTAGAGGGAGGGTTGAAAAAAAGTAGAGACGTTTTTAAAATGATACATTTTACAGAACAATGCTTGTACTCTTTCATGGTGAAGACTATTCACATTACATAGCACATGTGATTTCAGTACAAGGTCGCATTTTCCATCTTAATATTGAGTGCCTGTGGCTTTGGTGTTAGAGATCACAGACGCAGGTCCGGGCAACAGAATTCAGCTTGCAGGCAGCCATGGTAAGCCATTGTCTTTCGGCTTCTGCGCCCTCCTTTCCAACATACCAATCAAAGCCTGTTGACTGCTGAGGTTTTCCTGTTAACCTTCAGCAGCAGAAAACAAACTAACCCCCCCACAACCCCTCCCGCCATGAATTCCCTGGAATGCTCAATGTACCCCTCCCCGACCG
>NW_020686309.1:0-1407 GCF_002925995.2 Terrapene triunguis
GGGGGGGTGGCGAGTAGAGAGCATGCAGTTTACCAGGCTGCATGGGGGGGTGGCTCAGTCCAGCTGAGCTAAGGCTGAGAGGTCAGGACATCCCAGACAGCTGCTTCCCCTTTGACTGCACTGGCACCTCTGTGCCCCTGATCGGGGGTGGGGGGGTCTGACCCCTCTCTCCATCTTCGGGAGAAGTCCCCTCACATGGCATTCCCCAGCCAGGCAGCAGCACCAGTGGGGTGCTGGGATCTCCCCCTGTGCAGCCTGACCCAGTGCCCGGCCCCCATGCTGCGTGCTCCCCCCGGCGGACTCACTGCGGCCAGCCCTCGAAGGTGGAGACGGTGAAGAGTGACATCATGGCTGAGAGGACGTTGTCGAAGTGGAAGTCGTTGTGCACCCACTTGCGCGGGTACAGCTCTTGCTGCTTGGGGCCGCTGTCCATGTACACGATGAAGTTGCCTCTGGAATGGGAGGCAGCGGCGCATTTGCAGACGAGGGGTGAGCGAGCGGGGGACTGGGCCCAGAAACTCTCCAGTCCCCTTGCCCATGACACACATGTGCCCGCCTGCTGAAGACTCCATCCTGCTCAGAGCACGTTACTGTCTCACCAAATCAATCTGGGGAACTCACAGCTGCAGGAAGCCAGAGGCCAGTGCTGGTCGTGACAAGCACCATGGCCGAGTATGCGAGTTCTGACAATAACAGGAATCGGCAGTCATGCAATCAGGGTGTGCTGAGGAAGGATCACCTGTGGATGCCAGGGCTACAACCCGTCTACAACCTGCCCAGCAGCCTCACCAAGATCCACCCTTGGTGCCTCTCCCCGGAGTACCTGGGATCAGGTGGCAGCCTGGATCTACAGGCTGGAGCAGCTTGGCAAATCCCACCACATGCATGGCAAATCCTGCCGTCCGGGATGAGCTCTGCCCTTCCACAGCCAGGGAGACTCATGCCCCAGGGCAGCCCCCTATACACCCAGACACGTACTCCACCCACTAGGGTGTCTGAAAGGGGACCTGCAAAGGTGACATAACACCTGGGGATATGGGCGGCACGTGACTCCTCCATTTGGGGAGGCTGCGTGTGCCCAGACCATGGCCCTGCCCCTGCTCCAGCTCCTGCCCCACTCATACCCGCCTGCGCCTCTTTGGCCCCTCCCCTGGGGTTCCCCTGCCTGCCCACCGGCTTCCGGCCGCTCACCCCTCGTGCATGCGTGTGTCTCTTCACCCCCTCCCGCAAGGCTCCCTTGCAAGCAGACTGGAGACAGGAAGAGGATGAGTGGGAGCGGGAGCTCAAGTGGAGTGCGGGCAGGACCACAGCCGTGGTGCCCACCCTTTTGGCAGCGGTGCGCTCCAAAGGCGGCAGGCCGTCTGTTTGGGGAGGCTTAGCCCCCTCTGGCCTCTTATACCCACCACC
>NW_020686310.1:0-8978 GCF_002925995.2 Terrapene triunguis
GGGCTAGGGCAGGACAGGGGTGGGGCTCCTCCCATCCTCTTTTTTGCTTGCTGGATTATGGTAACCCTACAAAAATGGCATCTACAGGCTATTGTAGTCAGTTAAAAAGCCCTCTGGAAGGGTAGACTCAGCCCTAGAGCACCTTCTCCTAGCTGGGCATAGCAGGGCAGGCTGTCCTCTCCAGTGCCCCCTGCAGACAGTCACTCCAGACCCACAGCAGTCAGTGTCTTCTTGTAACTCAGCCCCTTGGCCCAGTCACACTTATTCCTACTACCCTTGCTATGGTACTTCAGTCACAAGCCCACATAAAACAATACCAAGTCCTTTCAGACCCTCTTCTCAGGGGTTATTAAGACACATGGGTCCTCCTATGGGATCTTCAAGTTAGATTATTCAAAAAAAAAAAAAAACCCCAAAAAAATCAACTCCCAGTACTTTACCAAGTAGTCAGGCTCGCCACCACAAAACCCCTTATCTCCTGCCATTTTAGTACTCCCTCATTTGCAATTCCATTTTTAAACCTCTTTTGGGCCTACTGCAGTGAGAATCACCATCTTCTATAAGCTCTACCTTTTAATTGACCACACCAAGGATTTTTTCTACCTCCAGTGGCCTTCCCTAACACCCTGGGCTTCCTTGCCACGTCCCCCCACCCGCCTTCCCCAAGGTTTCTTGCTGCAGCTCAGGAAAGTTCTCTCCTGCTCTTATTTCAGAGCATGGCCTCCAGATCTCCCAGACACCACTCAGCCTTCCCCACCCCACCCCACCTCTCATCTGGGTCTCCTCCCTGATTTTTCTTCCACTACCTTGTGCTCCTTCCTTTATGCAGGCTCAGCCCCTCCCCGGCTGGGTTTGATCTCCAATTATGCCTAACACCCCCTCCAGGTGACATGCTCTGGTCTAATTGGGCTCAGGTTCCTGTTAAAACCATGGTTAACCAATGTGGGATTTATATACCACATCACGGCACACAAATGGAGATGTCTAGGTTGGAATTTAGGGTAAGAAACCTGAACCTTCTCAAGAGGTTAAATGATTATTCTGCCTCTTATTGGACATCTGTCAATAAAATCTCTCTGCACTGCAGTGACTTTCTGAAGACATGATCACTTCTTGTTGTTAAAACAGTCCCTTTTGTGTGGCCTGTTCAGCCGATAAGGTGGATCCGCTGCCTGGACCCTGTGTTTGCTGCTCTTCATGTTTGTCAGTGACTGTGACTTAGTGAGAAAGGTATTTTTTGTCAGAACACGAGCACTGTCAGTAGTATTCTGGATGTTCTTAGGAAACAGAGCCAGTGTATTCCTGGATTCTGTTTAGATGTCTCCTGTTCATCCTGTTCCTTGAGCCTTTGGCTCAAGAAACTTCTTAGATGCTGGTACTAAGGTTTTTGTCCTCTTGTCCATAAGTGTCTGAACTGGTGATCCTAATCAAGTATTGTGAGGTGTGTTGGGGTAGTATAACAATCTAAATATCGATCTCTTGAACCTACCCTGTTAGCTCTTTTAAATCTAACTCTTTGTTATTCGTATTGACTTTTTTCTGCTATCACATGTGACTGTGCATGGTAAGGGCTTGCTTGACAGGGTGTGTTTTCAACTGATATGTCAAACGAATTAATTAAAATAGATCTGCACCAGCCTCAAACCAAAGATGATCAGGAATCTCATGCCATTTCACCGAATCTTTTTGCATTCTGTATCCTGCAGCAATTGAAGATTTCATACTTGGATTCAGTATTTTTGGTAGCAGCATTCATGCCTATCCAGAGTAGGTCTGTGATAGGGGCTTATACACCAAGGAGGAAGGAAAGGGTTAATTCAGACATTGGGAAGCAGGAAGTGCTTCAGCTGGAGTTGATTACAGAGCCTATATCCTCCGAAGGGAGAGGACTGGCTGACAGAAAGTGTGAAGAAAGGGGCTCTGAAGTGAAACAAGGGCTGTTTAGAACTATTTGCCAGCTACTAGGAAAGAAGGGTTTCCATGACAGGTTGGGTAAAGCAAGCTGATTCTGGAACCTTGTTACTATTTTAGCTTGGACTGAAGCAAAACCAAAGGAAACTTATAATAACTGGACTTTTCACTCAGGAGGGGCTCATTTAGCTTCTTAAAGGAATAGTATTACTGGACTGAACAGCTGCCCTGCTCAGCTCTCACAACTGGTAGGAAAAGTGGGGCTGTCTGGCAGTGAACCCCCTTGAAGGTTTTGCCATAAAGGTGAAATTTAAGAGTCAGTATACTTCCTGGCCAGGAAACAAACTGTTGCCCAAGAAAGACAAGGATAGATGCAAACTGCCATAGCAATAGGTATGGATACAAGCTGCCATTCTGCAGCAGAAGTTGCAGGTGGAACAGAACATTTGCTCCCATTGGCTTTTCCATACCAACATTTGCCTTCTGTATTGCAATATGGGAAGAGCAGGGTGATTGCAACCCTTGATGTGCCTATTTATGACACTTACTTATCCACATTCCTCCGCAGGTTGAAATGCTACGATCTAGAACTCTTAGACACTTCAGTTCCAGGAGGAGGGAGACCAGGCTGGGAGAAGGCCCAAAGCCATAGTTATCAACTGTATGATCTGGGCTAGAAATGGTTAAAGCCTGAATCAGTCTGCCCCTCAGGTGGCTGAACTGATCTTTTGAAGCAATTAATGCAAATGTTGCCTCTTGGTGTGAAAGAATGAGTGTGCCAGCATTAGGTTGAGACTCAGCAACAAGTGGAGATGTCAATGGAACGGTGGTAGATCACCTTTGCTGTAATCTGGGCTTGCTCAGGTCTGAGGTAAAACTGAAGGGACAAATTACAAAGAGAGAGAGAGCACGCCCCTCCACTTTGTCTCCTAAAGGAAATAAAATGTTCCAATACCTTTCAGCTTAGACCAAGCAAGCCCCTTGCTATGCAGTGATGAGGCCTACGCTGGGTAAGAAGCAATCTTACCCCCTTGGCATCTCTGTAGGACAGGGCGAGGCACTAGAAAATAATTTGTATTTCTACTGCAGGAAAGAGAAGTGCCCCCTGCTATAGATGATACCCTCCAGTGGAATGGAAGCATCACTTTGAGAGATGGATCACAGAACAGTCTTAGATGGGGTTCTCTCCCCCACTTACCCCTAATTTGATTCTAGTGCAAGCCAACAATCTAAGCACTGTTGGACTCTGCCTGCAGCTAGATTGTCATAAAATGGGACTTAATCCCATTGGACCTAAACCCCTCAAGAATTGAATCCCATCTAGTGGGCACTTAAGGGAAGGTGGAAAAACCATCCTTTCTGAAAGTCTGTCAATCAGTTAAGGTGGCCACATGGCACCCATAGCCCTGGACAAGAAAATTACATACCTTGTCACATTACAGGTTCAGTGGGTCCACTCTCAAGGACTACTGAAGGAAGCAGCATAGGATTAAGAGGAAATGGAAGAAGGCTCTCATAAAACCTTCCTGATATCACTTCCCCTTGCAAGAGGAAGAGCTCTTCCCAGCAGATGTTTGGCCCTACAAAACTAGAGCGGTTACTTGGTCAGAAGGGACGTGAACTTGCGTAGAGAAAATTGAGATTTGTTTAGTGACTAAACAGAAAAACAATGGTCACAAAGCTGGTACTGGACGACAGGGAATGGATCACTTGATAATTGCTCTGTTCTGTTTGTTCCCTATGAAGCATCTAGCACCAGCCACTGTGGGAAGACAGGATACTGGGCTAGATGGACCATTGGTCTGACCCAGTATGGCCGTTCTTATGTTCTTAACAAGCTCTCAAAGGAAGAGTGAACTTCCATGCCTCAAATCCCTGAGACTGCAGTGCAGAGGTAAACCTCAGATAGTCTGGGGAGGTTGGTGGGTTTATCCAATAGTGCTCTAGAACAGAGGAAGGAAGATTCCTTCTGATACCTGTGAGTGGGCATAGCTATTACAGAAGCTGAGTCTTATTTTGCTTTCTACATTTTGTAGTTAAAGAGAGCTTAATCTCCCCTGTAAACATAAAACCCTGAATTAGACCCCTCCTCCAAGGAGAAGGGACAATCTAGGTGGAAGAATGCCTCCTCCCAGAACAAAAGAAACTGGTTCTGGACTTGATAGCTGAATTATGTTATGGCCTGTTTGATACAATTGGCACAGACCAAGCTGATCTGATGTGGATCGAGAACTAGGTGGAGTGACAAGGGCAACACACCAGTACCAGCTTTGAAAGGCGCAACAGTGAAAAATAATTAGGCAGAAGATGAATGTGGGTTTAACTGAGGAATTGCACAGCGAAGCCCAGGCCCCAGTTGTACTGATCTAGAAGCAGAATTACATGGATCCACCTATCATTTGACCTTAGATCTGTGCAGTTCCTAAGTTTAATGCCTACCCCATGCCATGAGTGGACATACTGCTTAACAGCCACCCTGGGCCTGATGAAAAGGTGTTGGCCAATCCTGCTCACTAAGGCTTTGTCTACACTGGACTTTTGTTGGCAAAACTTCTGTTTGTTCAGGGGTGTGAAAAAACACAGACACCCAAACGACAAAAATTTTGGCGATGAAAAGCACAAATGTGAACAGTGCTTTGTTGGCAGGAGAGCTCTGACAAACAGTGGCTACACTGGGTGCCTTTTAGCTGCACGGCTATAACGGTACAGCGGTGTCGCTAAAAGGTGCGTAGTGTAGACATAGCCTAAGTTGTTACAGGAGAGATTTACTTTTATCACCCCTTTCGGCTGCTTTCAATTTAGAACTGTGCTTCTTGGTCTCCATGGCCTCTGAGGCTGATTGTCAACCAACATGGGGTCTCAGCATTTTGTCCATGACGTGACATAATTAAAAGACCTAATCTACAGCCTAGATTGGGAGTTGCAACTGTGGTTCTGGAATCAGTGGGGATGGCTGTGTCTGATGACAGATGCATTATAGGGAAGAACTAAATGTTGCCCACAGGGGTTTCAGAGGGGAAGATGAAACATCCATGTGAACTTTCCTGATGATTGAGATCAGATGAGATGCTACCCTTAGCACCACTAGAGTTGGAATTTGGGGACTAGTGGCAGGGCATTCTGGTTTGGAAATCTCTCCCATTCCTGGAAACTGCATGGTTCTGCTGACTCAAGTTTCACTTGAGGGTAGGTTAGCTCTGAGGGAGTGTTTTCTTTCATCGCCCTGCAGATGTTGTAAACTGTTCTGATCGTAGAGAGGATTGTTGGCTAACCTTGCTGTGTGTATATCTAGAACTACCCTGTGTACAACCTAAGCATGTCATAGGTGGAGGAAGGGGCACACTATAGCACTGTCAAATACATGACACTACAAAATGCAGAATAAGTCACTAGCCCTCCCCTGCAGAGTGCACAATCTGACAGACAAGACAAAATGGAGAAGGGGGGAAATAGTTCAGGTACAGTGCTAGGCAGGTGAGAAGGCCAAGTAAATGTGTATTAGGTGGTGAGCTAACCTGTCTTCTCCAAAGACATGGAGACAAAATCTGTACACTTTGTGTCTTTGGCATAAGGTGGAGTTTGAAGTGGTTATGTAGATGAACGAAACAGAGACATTCTGGAGTTAAACTGAAAAACACTCTGAGATAACCTCTTGGGTGTTCCAGTGAGTCATCTCTCCTATCTTGTAGGGTGGATGTGCAGAAGAACAGACTGCTGCCTAGATGGTAACTCAGCACCTCTACAGTATAGCATGTTCCATTAATTAATCAAGTGTCTCAATCCCCTTGGAAGTGGAGGTTATTTCCCATCTTACAGATAAGAAAGAGAAGGGACAGAGAAGTGAAGTGACCTGCTAACAGTCACAAGTGTGTCACTGGCAAAGCTGGAACAGAACCAGCATCCTGACTCCATCCCCTGCTCTAAGCACTAGATCATGTTTCCTCCCTGTGATTAAAGTAACTGTGCCTAAGTGATCTGTGCATGGACAGAGTCAGAACTGGGGCGGATTTGTCTTCTTAAATCTAATAGTTTTCTATCTAAATGGCTCACTTGGGGTTCATTTCCTTTCTGTTCCCTGCCCGGTGAAAAGCTGTCGTGTCGCCAAAGCAAGCTGCTGTTAATGGGTGAAAGTAGTTGGCGCTGGGAACAGAGCCAAGGCCAAATTGACCAGTATTCATCAATGTGTCATTTCATGGTTGTGGAGATGAATTATTATTGAGATGAATAAAAGGGAGCTCAAAACCAAACAAATGCCTTGAACTAAGGAATAGGTGAGACTGGTATTGTGAAACGGTGACTCATAGACTTTAAGGTCAGAAGGGACCATTATGATCATCTAGTCTGACCTCCCGCATGATGCAGGCCACAAAAGCTGACCCACCCACTCTTGGAATAATTCTCTCCCTTGACTCAGTTGTTGAAGTCCCCAAATCTTGATTTAAAGACTTCAAGTCGCAGAGAATCCTCCAGCAAGTGACCCCTGCCCTATGCTGCAGAGGAAGGCGAAAAACCTCCAGGGCCTCTGCCAATCTACCCTGGAGGAAAATTCCTTCCCGACCCCAAATATGGCGAGATGAGAGATGATTTTATTATCTGGATTATATAGCATCCATTGCTTGGTAAAGTACTGACCCCATCGTCCTTATTCCAGATTCCTGGACAGGACTTTGGAACAACCAGAGACACTGTCCCAGAGAATCCATCCCAAGTTTTATGGTGAATACAGTGCATGATGGGGTTTATTTAGCTGTGTGGATCTCTGTGTATTACAATATGAGTGCACAATTTATGTACTTAATTTATGAGGGATTAGGAACATGACCTGCTGCAGCATTATCAAAGGGGTGTCAACTGTCTTGGAAGGAATGTACATGCTGCCCCATTTGCTACTGCCTCTATACCATCCTACAATATAGATTTAATATCCCAAAGTAGATGTGCCCTTGCACACAACTTATTTAGCATTTATATTGTGGTAGCTCTTTAGAGCCCAGCCCAGTCTAGGCATTGTACAAATGCAGTAAATGATAGTTCCTGCTCCAAAGAATTTATAGTCTATAATGTGTAGGGCCCTACCAAATTCAGGGCCATGAAAAATGCATGACGGACTGTGACATCTGGTCTCCCACTGTGAAATCTGGTCTTGTGTGTGCTTTTACCCTATACTATACTGATTTCACGGGGAGAGATCAGCATTTCTCAAAATGGGGGTCCTGACCCAAAAGGGAGTTGCAGGGGGTTGCAAGATTATTTTAGGGATATTGCCACCCTTACTTCAGCACTGCCTTCAGAGCTGGGTAGCCAGAGAGTGGCAGCTGTTGGCTGGGCACCCAGCTCTGAAGACAGAGCCCCACCAGCAGCAGTGCAGAAGTAAGGGTGGCAATACCATACCATGCCACTCTTACTTCTGTGCTGCTGCCTTCAGAGCTGGGCGGCCAGAGAGTGGCAGCTGCTGATTGAATGCCCAGCTCTGCATGCAGCAGCGGAGAAGTAAGGGTGGCAATACTATACCATGTCATAATTACTTCTGTGCTATTGCTGGCAGTGGCTCTGCCTTCAGAGCTGGGCTCCTGGCCAGCAGCTGCCGCTCTCCAGCTGCCCAGCTCTGAAAGCAGTGCCACCGCCAGCAGCAGCGCAGAAGTAAGGGTAGCAGTACCACAACCTCCCTATGATAACCTTGTGACTCCCCTGCCACCAAATCCCTTTTGGGTCAGGATTCCTACAGTTACAACACCATGAAATTTCAGATTTAAATAGCTGAAATCATGAAATTTACTATTTTTAAAATCCTATGACTTTGAAATTGACCAAAATGGACCATGAATTTGGTACGGTCCTAATAATGTGCCAAGGCCATCCCTCTTGTAACTCGAGTGACTGATAGAGTTACTCCAGGGATAAATGGGATCCAACATGATCAGTAATGGAGCAGGTGCATTTGAATAGTGAAGAACAGTAATATGGTAATATTAGTCCCAGGTAATTAAAACTTGTATATTATGGTTTACACCTGGCTACATCCACGAGCATGATGTCAGGCTATTATCATGCAGTCCCATAGATGGTAAGTGCAGGGCAGGTAACACTTGGAAAGAAAATCAAGGGAAAAACAATTATTATTTATGTTCCTTTTATTTTCATGCAGGTGGTTCTCAAACAGCAGTTGAGATATTTGCCCAAAAAACTGGCTTGTGCCCCTAAAAGGCTGTGTTGGCACTTAGCAGGTAAAGGAGCTGGCTGTTCTTCTGCAGGCAATGCCCAACCTAAGCCCCTGTTGGTAACTTTCCAGGAGCTGGAGGCTACACCTGGTTTACATAAAATGGATCAGTTCATAGCTGCTCTTGTCTTGTCTCTAATAGAGGTGTGGCCTGTGACCACTACAGGTCTTGGCATGCTGGTCTCCATTTTCAGTTGAGTGACCTCTACTAAAAAAACAAACCAACTCCCTCCCCAGCTGCTGTACTGGTTTTAGAACTCCTTCTGGCCTTTGGGCTGCACATAGGTCTCCTATGTCTTTTTAGGGGGGTGGAGGGGAAAGGGAAGAGAGTGATGATGGGGTGGGGGCTGTGGGGAGGCTGGCCTTATTGAATGGCGGGAAGCTGTTTCATGGCTTGTGTCACTGAGGGGTGGGGTGCAGGGTAGGGTTACCATATTTCAACACTGGAAAAAAGAGGACACTGCACGGGGGCCCCGCCCCTTCCCTGCCCCCAGCCCCACCCCTTCCCCGCCCCCATGCCAAGCCCTTCCCCAAAGTCCCCGCCCCCTCCCCTGAGCACCCCGCATTCCCCCTCCTCCCTCCCGCCCCCCGGGCTCCAGCTGCTGCTGCGCTGGGGAAGTTGCTTCGGCCCCCACCGCGGTGGAGAGCGGCGGGAGCCATGAAAGTTGGAGCCTGGGGAGGAGGTGGCTGCGCGCTCGGATGCCGCCGCCGCCTCTGTGCCCCGGCAGATCGCGGGAGTTGTAAGTTTTGCTGCAGCCACTCGCACGCAGGGTCCCCTGAGCATCTTTTGCCTGAGCGCTACCGGCTTCACGGTTTGCCGCCGTGAAGCTGGTAGCGCTCGGGCAAAAGA
>NW_020686311.1:0-3038 GCF_002925995.2 Terrapene triunguis
TGGAGTTAATGGATTGTTACCTGCTAGGCAAGGTTTAGGCTGGGAGACCCTTGGGAAGGCAGATGTCAGGCTGATGTATCAGGGAGTTGTCACACAGCTGCAGCAACGTTCCCATTAGTAGAGAGAGGTGCATAGTGTCTTACAGGTCTGGGTATCCTTAGCAGCTTGTCACACACTGTAATGGAGATTTTAATCTGTGTGATGGCACAGGTTCTCACTTTAGCCAGGAAGGGGTTAAAAGAGCTTATCTGGGCACAATCAGCTCTAACCTAGCGCAACCTATGCGTATGTCTATACTGCAGTTGGGCATGAGCCTCCCAGCCGGGGTAGATGGGTATGGGTAGGCTGGAACAAGGGCTGTACCAGGGGAAAGGATTGTGTCCAGACTAGGAAGGCATCTAGTCTGTGGAAAAAAAAAACTTATTGAAACATCTCTGAGGGTGAGATTTTATCTGTATTCAGTTTTATTACTGTACTAGGCTTAGACTTGCATGTTTTAGTTTATTTTGCTTGGTAATTCACTTTTTGTCTGCTATTACTTGGAACCACTTAAATCCTACTTTCTGTATTTAATAAAATCACTTTTTACTTATTAATTAGCCCAGAGTATGTATTAATACCGGGGGGGCAAACAGTTGTGCATACCTCTCTATCAGTGTTATAGAGGGCGAACAATTTATTAGTTTACCCCAGGGGTCGGCAACCTGCGGCACGCGAGCCAATTTTTCCTGGCACGCGGCTGCCAGCCAGGGTCCCGGCCGCCAGCCCCGCTCAGCCCGCTGCCGGCTGAGTGAACGGAATCCCAGGCCGGCAGGAGGCTGAGCGGGGCCAGCGGCCAGGACCGGGACCCCAGACAGGCGGCAGGCGCGTTCCTGGTTCCCCCCTCACCACGCTCAGGTTCTGCGGCTCCCGGAAGTGTGAGCCACCGGGGCGCGGGGCCATGAGCCTGCTCCGGGAGGGGTGGCGGCAGCGGCTCACACTCCCGGGAGCCGCAGAGCCCGAGCGCAGCAAGGGGGTAGCCGGGGGGCACACGGGGACCGCTGCCCGCATGCATCCGCTGCAGGAGCCCCCCCGGGGGGGACACCAGGCTGCAGCCCGGGCAGGCGCGCCCCCTGGCTCCCCCCTCACCGCGCTCAGGTTCTGCGGCTCCCGGGAGTGTGAGCCGCCACCCCTCCCAGAGCTCCCCCTTCCCGCTGCCTCAGCACTCTACGGGGGAGGGGCTGTGCGCGTGGCAGCGTGTTTTGCCTCAATGTGGAGCCAGCATCTGACTGGCATGGGCATGGTAAGGGGAGTCCTGGGGGGCAGTCAGGGAGCAGGGGGAGGGTTGGAAGGGTCGGGAGTTCTGGGGATCCTGTCAGAGGGCGGGGAGTGGTTGGATGGGGTGTGGGAGTCCCGGTGGTCTGTCTGGGGGTAGGGGTGTGGATAAGGGTCGGAGCAGTCAGGGGACAGGTAGGGGGTAGGGTTCTAGGGGGGCAGTTAGAGTGGGGGGGCCTCAGGAGGGGGCAGTCAGGCGACAAGGATCGGGCGGGTTGGAGGTTCTGAGGGGGGCAGTCAGGGGGTGGGAAGTGGGAGGGAGTGGATAGGGGTGGGGCTCTCCCCCCCCCCGTCCTCTCTTTTGATTGTTGAAATATGGTAACCCTAGGCGAGGGGGGAGCCGGGGGGGCGCCTGGGGCTGGCGCTCGCATGCATCCGCTGCAGCCTGCAGGAGCCCCCCGGGGGGGGCGCCGGGCCGCAGCCTGGGCAGGAGGGGCAGGGGCATGGCTGCTCCCCGCTAGCGGCGTCGCCGCCTTTGCAGGGCTGCTGCCCCCCTGCACCGTGCCGGCTCCTCCATGGCTGGAGCTTGCTGCCACCGCAAGCAGAATGCTCTGGCTCTCTGGTGCCTCCAGAAGGCGGCTTCTCCCTGCCAAGCCACTGCAGCGGCCCAAGCCCAGCAAAGCCAGTGAGTGGACTCGGGACGGGGGCCACTGGGGTGGGGTGGGGAGGGCTCGAGGGGGCGCTGTGCACCATCCAGGGGAGTTCAGGGGGCGGGTAGGGGGGAACCTGGTCTGGAGAGCAGCCCCTGGGCACGGCTGGCCCCTGGGGTCTATAAAGACTCGTTGGGATTTGCCCCTCAATGAACCGATGTGCAGGGGGAAGGGGGAGGTGGAAGTTTCGCCTAGGGTGCAAAATTTCCTTGCACCGGCCCTGCCCCAGGGGGTGCGTGCACCCCAGGTTAAGAACCACTGCACTAAACTGATAAGATCTGCATTTTAGTTTAATTTTAAATGAAGCTTCTTAAACATTTTAAAAAACTTGTTTACTTTATATACAACAATAGTTTATAGACTTATAGAGAGATACCTTCTAAAAACGTTAAAATGTATTACCGGCACGCGAAACCTTAAATTAGAGTGAATGAAGACTCGGCACACCACTTCTGAAAGGTTGCCAACCCCTGGTTTACCCTGTATAAGCTTTATACAGGGTAAAACGGATTTATTTGGGGTTTGGACCCCATTGGGAGTTGGGCATCTGAATGTTGAAGACAGGAACACTTCTTAAGTTGCTTTCAGTTAAGTCTGCAGCTTTGGGGTATGTGGTTCAGACCCTGGGTCTGTGTTGGAGCAGACTGGCGTGTCTGGCTCAACAAGACAGGGTGCTGGAGTCCCAAGCTGGCAGGGAAAGCAGGGGCAGAAGTAGTCTTGGCACATCAGTTGGCAGTTCCCAAAGGGGTTTCTGTGATCCAACCCATCACACCTCCCTCCATACATGTAAGGTCCCTGCTAGTGCCATGCTGACTCCCAGCACAGCCACGGCAGGAGACAGAGAGGGAGGGGAGAAAGGGAGTGAGCTTTAGTGAGGCTTTGTGGCTCCCAGGGCAGCTGTCTGGAAACAGGATGGCGGCACAGTGCCAGGTGTGCTCTGCAATGGCAATGGAGCCTGAGAGGGCAAGAGGGTAGGGACCGCAAGACCAACCTCCACGTACCTGTCCTGCACCTGGGCATGAGTGGGTGGGGCTGGGCACCCCATGAAATCAGACCAGTACATAGTGCCCCCCC
>NW_020686312.1:0-1734 GCF_002925995.2 Terrapene triunguis
GAGCAGTTTTGTACCATCTGCAAATTTTGCCACCTCACTGTTTACCCATTTTTCCAGATCATTTATGAATATGTTTAATAGGACCAGACTGGACCTGGGGGTCACCACTATTTACCTCTCTCCATTCTGAAAACTGACCATTTATCCCTACCCTTTGTTTCCTATCTTTTAACCAGTTACCAATCCATGAGAGGACTTTCACTCTTATCCCATGACTGCTTACTTTGCTTAATAGCCTTTGGTGAGGGAACCTTGTCAAAGGTTTTGTGAAAATCTAAATATACTATATCCACTGGATCCCCCTTGTCCACATGCTTGTTGATGCCCTCAGAGAATCCTAGTGGACTGGTGATGCATGATTTACATTTACAAAAAACATGTTGACTATTCCCCAACAAATTCTGTTCATCTATGTGTCTGACAATTTTGTTCTTAATTTCAGCCATTTTGCCCGGTACTGAAGTCAGGCTTATCGGCCTGTAATTGCCGGGGTCATCTCTGGAGCCCTTTTTAAAAATTGGCATCACATTAGCTATCCTCCAGTCATTTGGTACAGAAGCTGATTTAAATGATAGGTTACAGATGACAGTTAGTAGTCCTGCAATTTCACATTTGAGTTCCTTCAGAACTCTAGATGAATAACATCTGGTCCTGGTGACTTATTACTGTTTAATTTACCATTTTTTTCCAAAAACTCCTCTAATGACACCTCAATCTGGGACAGTTGCTCAGATTTGTCACCTAAAAAAGAATGGCTCAGGTTTGGGAATTTCCCTCACATCCTCAACCATGAAGACCAATGCAAAGAATTCATTGCATTTGTCTTCAATGGCCTTATTATCCTTGAGTGCTCCTTTAGCATCTTGATCGTCCAGTGGCCCCACTGGTTGTTTAGCAGGCTTCCTGTTTCTGATTTACTTAAAAAAAATGTTGCTATTATTTTTTGAGTCTTTGGCTAGCTCTTCCTCAAATTCTTTTTTGGCCTTCCTAAATATATTTTTACACTTCATTTACCAGAGTTTATGTCCTTTCTATTTTCCTCACTAGGATTTAACTTCCACTTTTTAAAGGATGCCTCTCACTGCTTCTTTTACTTTGTTGTTTAAATGCGGTGTCTCTTTTTTGGTTTTCTTATTATGTTTTTTAATTTGGGGTATACATTTAAGTTGAGCCTCTATTATGGTGTCTTTAAAAAGTTTCCATGTATTTTGCAAGGATTTTACTTTTGGTGCTGTACCTTTTAATTTCTGTTTAATTAACCTCCTCATTTTTGTGTAGTTCCCCTTTCTGAAATTAAATGCTACAGTGTTGGGCTGCTGTGGTGTTTTCCCCGGCACAGGAATGTTAAATTTCATTATATTAGAGTCACTATTACCAAGAGGTCCAGCTATATTCACCTCTTGGACCTGATCCTTTGCTCCACTTAGGACTAAATCAAGAATTGCCTCTCCTATTGTGAGTTCCAGGACTAGCTGCTCCAAGAAGCAGTCATTTAAGGTGTCAAGAAACTTTATCTCTGCATCCCATCCTGAGGTGACATGTACCCAGTCAATATGGGGATAGTTGAAATCCCCCATTATTATTGAGTTTTTTATTTTAATAGCCTCTCTAATCTCCCTGAGCATTTCACAGTCACTATCACCATCCTGGTCACATGGCCGGTAATATATCCCTACCGCTATATTCCTATTATTCAAGCATGGAATTGCTATTCATAGAGATTCTATGGTACAG
>NW_020686313.1:0-1689 GCF_002925995.2 Terrapene triunguis
GGGGAGGGCGGCGAGCCCGGCTGTGGCCCCGCTCTCCCCTGCGGCCGGAGCGCCGCGCCGCCCCCCTCCAGGAGCCGCCCCAAGCACCAGCTTGGGTGCCTGGTGCCTGGAGCCGGCCCTGCCTGCCTGGGAGGCCACTGCAAAGTGCGCTGTCCCTTTAAGAGCGCTCAGCGCCTGACTGAGTGACCAGGGCGTGAATTACAGGTTTGCCCGGGGCGTGCGGGCATCCCGGCCCCTTCTCACGCGATCCCTCGGAGCCAAGTGGCTGCAGCCAAGGTCTGCCGCGGCACCTCCCCTGGAGCCGGCCCGGTGCCCTCTCCTGTCTCCCCTGCTCGGCTCCCACGTGTCCAGCGCTGCTAACTGGATACATTTCAGACACGCGTGGCGCGTGTCCCCATTCACCTTGGGAGAACACGGATCGCACGGCTAGGGGGTCAGCGCTCGCCCCCTTGCCTGCCGAGCCCAGCTGAACCCCCCAGGGTGTGATCGGAGCCCCGGGAGTGTCAGGGTCCGGTGTGTGTGTGTGGGGGAGGGTTCTCGGGGGGGGAGCCAGGGCTTCCCGCAGGTTGCACATTGGCATCGCCCTTCCTGCAGCGCGGCCTTCTACCCCTGCCCATCTCCCTTCTCACGCCATGCCCCGTCCTGCCAACGTTTCAGAAAGTGCCTCCAAGTCTGGAGCAGTGACCTCCCTTGTCCTCTGCCCCTCAGCTGCCTTTGACTTGTCTCCCCCACACGCAGCGCCCCGGTCCTGTTTGTGTCTGCACGGGAAAAGCGGGGGAACGCAGCCAAACGACTTCGCACGCGAAGCTGGGCAATCGTTAACCCGAGCGAGGACGGGGCAGAAAGCGCTGCTACCTGATAAACTTTAACCTGCTGCTGTGGTACCTGCGCATCCCTCTGCTTTCCCCTCAACTCTATCCCTCTGCCCTTCAATCCTGTCCCTCTGTCCTTCCGGGCCTCCCCCGCACCCCCAGCCTCTGGCACCGGAGTCACGGGGGGGCGGAGGGTGAGAAAGGGACACAACAAGCCAGGGGAGGAAGGGCAGCCCCTGGGACTATGCCCGGGGATCTCCCTCACCATTTCCAACTGCTTCTTTTGAGTGCGGTTTCTCTGCGGACGTTATAGACAGAGGGGGTGAAAAAACCCTGGCCCCACTGAAATCAATGGGGAGTTTTGAAATGGTCTTCAATGGGACGAGCGTTTCACAGGCGGAGATTAGTGCTTTAGAGAGTTTTGCTGCCCTGGTTATTTTTGTTTCACAAACACTCGCCTATAGTCCGTAGAAACCAGTGCATATTTAGCCAGGGCCAGCTCCAGGCACCAGCTTGCCAAGCAGGTGCTCGGGGCGGCCACTCCGGAGAGGGGCGGCACGTCCAGCTATTCGGCGGCAATTTGGCGGACGGTCTCTCACTCCCCCTCCGAGCGAAGGACCTCCCGCCGAATTGCCGCTGCAGACCGCTTTTTTTTTTTTTTTTTGCCCCGCTTGGGGTGGCAAAAACCCTGGAGCCGACCCTGTATTTAGCCATGGGGATCTCTGGTCAGTTTCACTCAGTCCTGCACGTAGGGGGACCCTGAGTTTCTGCGATCTCGAGTTACATGTGACAGGGGACATTCCCTTTTCCTGAGGTGCCTGCTCCTACCCCAAATCTAGCAGGGTGAAATGCTGTAAGAAAGATTCCGCCGGTGGTA
>NW_020686314.1:0-1779 GCF_002925995.2 Terrapene triunguis
GACTGCAAAAGTCCACATTCCTGCCCAGCCCTTGTACTGGACATGCAGCTGGGCTGTAGGCAAGGTTACAGACTGTGACACGAAGGGTTGAATTGTCACTGTAGCCTCCGGGTTGATGAGTTTGGGGTCCACTAAGGATTGGTGGATAGTTGACACTTGTGCCCCAGTATCCCTCCAAGCGATAACCTTCTTTCCGCCCACTCTCAAGGTTTCCCTTCGCTCCGAGGATATGAGAGAGGCATCTGGGTCTGGGGATCTTTGGTGTGACTGGGGTGTAATGAACTGTAATCGGTTGGGGTTCTTGGGGCAGTGAGCCTTTATATGCCCCAGTTCATTACATTTAAAACATCGCCCTGCTAAGGTATCACCGGGGCGATGTTGGTTGGTGGAGACTGGTGGGGTGGGGTGAGAAGGCGTCTGGGGTTTCCCTTGGGATGTGGGTGGGGCCTTGGGTTGTCCCCGGTGATAAGGTTTTGTTTCGGCTTGCCCCTTCTGATATTCGCTCCAACTGCTACTAGCTTTTTTCTTTTCTGTCACCTCCACCCATTTGGCTCCAATCTCCCCCGCCTCGGTTACAGTTTTGGGCTTCCCATCTAGGATGTACCTTTCTATTTCCTCAGGAACACCCTCTAAAAACTGCTCCATTTGCAATAGGAAGGGCAACTCTTCCGTAGATTTAACATTTGCTCCTGATATCCAGGCATCCCAATTTTTTCCAATGTGGTAGGCATGTCGGGTAAATGACACATCAGGTTTCCACCTTAGGGCTCTGAACCACCGACGGGCATGCTCAGGTGTTAGCCCCATTCTGATTCTGGCCTTGTTTTTAAAAAGTTCATAACTGTTCATGTGTTCCTTAGGCATTTCAGCCGCCACCTCTGCTAAGGGTCCACTGAGCTGCGGCCTCAGCTCTACCATGTACTGGGGTGGAGGGATGTTGTATCCAAGGCAGGCCCTTTCAAAATTTTCTAAGAAGGCCTCAGTATCATCGCCTGCCTTGTAGGTGGGGAATTTCCTGGGATGGGAAGTGGTACCTGGAGAGGAGTTGTTAGGATGGTCTGCTGCATCCTGCCTAGTCCTTGCTGCTTCCAGTTCCATCTCTCTCTTGTGGGCCTCCTGTTTGGCTTTTTCTTCTCTTTCATGGGCCTCCTGTTTGGCTTTTTCTTCTCTTTCATGCTGCTCTGCCTCGAGTTTTTTAATTTCAAGCAGTCTCTGATGTTGTCTCTCGTTTTCTTCTGCTTCTAGTCTGGCCAGTTCTATTTTGTTAGTTACTTCTTTGGCAGTCATTTTCCTGTTTTCTTGTGCTGGGTCACACCCTCTGCAGTTGACTGAGACTGGGATGTACTTAGCTCTGGCTGCTGCTGAGTTAACAGAGACTTTCTAACAAGCTACTCCCGAGGATGTAAAAAGAAAAAAAAAACAATTCAGCCTGTAAATTACCTTTATCAGTTCAAAGTTTGCTCCCTTTGAACCCTTCTCTTAACAAAGGACCTCGTTAAAAACACACCTCTGCCTTCAGGCAAGGAGAGATAAGATATGCATCTACCTTCAGCTCTGCTCTCCAAGCAGCTAGAAGGAAAAAAAAAATCTCTTACTGACTTTTGGGTTTAAACGATCTCCACCGCTGCCAACATGTCAAGGCTGTATCCCCACTTTGAACTTTAGGGTTCAAATGTAGGGGCCTGCATGAAAACTTCTAAGCTTATCTACCAGCTTAGCTTTGGTCCGCTGCCACCATCACAAGAATTCCCTCCCTGGGAAGCCTTGAGAAACCTTTCA
>NW_020686315.1:0-2949 GCF_002925995.2 Terrapene triunguis
GCAGGCTTCTGCCCGAGGTTGGCGTGGCAGGGAGCCCTGGAGCAAGGGGGCAGATTTAAGTACCAACGCAAGGTGCCCTCACCTATCCTTGCTGAGGACCCACCACCTGAGGCCTTTCAGGACTTAGTTCCCCATTTCCCAGTGCACTGAACTGACCCAGGAGCCTGAACTTGCCATGAATTAAGCACCTAAACCCCTTTCCCAGTCTGGCTCTAAATCACTTTGGAAATAGGACTTAGGCTGTTAAGGAAAATTTTTAACCCAGATCTGGAAACAGCTGTGCTGTCAAGAAGTAGTGTGGTGCCGAAGGTAAGAGCACTAGGTTTGGACACAGCCTTCCTTGGTGTTCTCTTCTCAGTCCTGCCACTGTGTGACTTTGATCGAGTCCCATCATCTCCCTGTGCCTCACTTTCCCCTCCTGCCCATGTCTATTCAGACTGTAAGCTCTTCAGGTCAGGGAGTGTTTCTCATTTTGTACAGCACCTGGTACAACAGAGCTGTGACTGGTGTCACTAACTGCTGCCACAATACACCTGCTTGTGTTTGCACCCTTATCATTGTCCCCTTGGTAGAGTCATACATTTTGAGAACCAAAGGAACCATTCTGCCCATCCAGCCTGCCCTCCTGCATAGCCCAGGACAGGGAACCTCCCTCAGGGAACCCTGCCTCCAGCCCAGATCTGGGGGTTGAACTAGAGTGACGCTAAGGCTGCCCCTTTGCAGTGTGCCCTTAACTCCGCCCCTTCATAGATTTCAAGCCAATATCTGGTGGGTGAGCTAGAACGGAGCTTTTAGAGAGAGACGCCTGATCTCTATGGAAAGACCCCAAGGGCTGGAGAATCCACCCCATCCCTGGGCAGTCGTTCCTGGGGCCCATTCCCCTTATTCCCAGTCTGGATTAGTCTGACTTCAGCTCCCAGCTGCTGGATCTTGCTCTGCTGTTGTCAGCTGGGTTAAGGAACCCTCTGCTCCCCGAAATCAGTCCCCTCTGAGCCGTCTCTGGGAGAAACTCCACAGATTGAGCTCCTTCAGTCTCTGCTCTCAGGCAGGTTTTCCAGCCTTTGGATCATCCCCATCACTCTTCTCTGAACCCTCCCCAATTTCCCAGTGTCCTGTTTGACATGAGGCCACCCCCCCAGAGCTGGGCGCAGACTCCAGTCAGGGTCTCCCCAATGCCATATCCAGCGAGGACCCCACCTCTCGGCTCCTACTCCCTATCCCCAGCTTCTCCAGCCCAGCGTCTCCCTCTTAGCCACAACATCACGTGGGGAGCTCATGGGCAGTTGGTTCCACCAGGACTCCTGGGTCCTTCCCGTCACTGCGCTCCAGGGTGCCCTCCACCCCCCAGCCTGGAAGCATGAGCTGCAATAAATAAATATTTATGAGCAAAAATCGCCCCGTTCCTTTATGGTGTCACACAGGGAGCCCATGGGCAGTTGGTTTGCACTCGGATCCCGGTGTCCCATGTTGTCCGCTCATGTTCCCGTGTAGCTCTGCCCAATTTATCCCCGAGATCTCTACAAATCCCCCCTTCTTTCCTTCTGCTTTAACGAGCAACCCGCTCCAGTCCGCCTGTTCCACTCTCCATGAGCCCACACACAGCCATCCACAGACCCACAGCGATCCCGGCCACCGGGGAAGGTGATCGGTGCCGTGATTCATCCTCCCACCCGGGCTTAGGGCCAATCCCACTTCAATGCCAACACAACAATTGCGCAAGGCCTTCCAACGAATCGCTCAAATCCGCAGGGCGGCGGCTCGGAGAATTGCACACGCTCGGCTCATCTTCTGGGAAACATGACACTTAGGGCTAATTGGCTTCCAGGTAAAACTGGGAAATCCGGCACTCGGGAGTTTCAGTCACCTCATCATTAGTACTCTTGATAGTGCGTTGACACCCAGCTCCCACAATGCACTGGGGGTCCTGGCAGGCAAGATTTTGACACAGCCTTTGGTAATCAAAGGCCAGCTTGCAAGGCCGTACGGTCTAGTGGATAGAGCAGTGGGACACAGGAGGCCTGGGTTCTAGTCCCAGCTCAGCCACTCCCCCGTGCCTCAGTTTCCCCATAACTTTGTAAAGTGCTTTGAGAACTACCAAGGATAAGAGCCAGGGCACGTTATAATTGCAGCGAGAGGAAATGCCGTAACATGTAAAAGGAGCTCGAGCAATTTTGATTCTCCTAAAGAAGGTTAAGCGGTGACTATCAGCCCCTCCTGGGGGGAGAGATTTTGGGGAGCAGAGGGCTTTGAACCCAGCAGACAGGAACCAAGCAGAGCGAAAGCCAACAGGTGGCAGAGGAAGTCTGCAAAGTTCAGATTAGAAAGAAAGAGGATTCTTCAGTGGGAGGGGAATGAACATTGGATCAGCTTGAAGAGGGGTACGTGGGACGCTCCATCTCTTGGTCAGGACACCTGGGTTTTCTTCTTAGCTCTGTTAGGCTCTATGTGACCTCAGGCAAGTCACCACCCCCTTCTGTGCCTCTGGTTCTCCTCCTGCCTTTTGGCAATCGAGATTCTGAGCTCTTTGGAGCAGAGTAGCACCCGGCACAACGGGGCCCTGATCTCAGCTGGGGCAGGGCCTGTCTCTGGCTGTGTCTGGGCAGCGCCTGGCACAACGGGGCCCTGATCTCAGCTGGGGCAGGGACTGTCTCTCGCTGTGTTTGGGTAGGGTTACCATATTTAAAAAATAAAAAAAGAGAACACTCCACGGGCCCTGGCCCCACCCCTTTCCCACCCCCAGCCCCGCCCCTTCCCCACCCAACTCCGCCCATTTCCCGCCCCTTCCCCAAAGTCCCCGCCCTAACTCCCCCTCCTCCCTCCCAGCCATGCAAAAACGGCTGCCCAAGCGCTACCGGCTTCATGGTTTGCCGGGCAGCCTCCAGACCCTGCGCCCCCGGCTGGGTGCTTCCCCTCCCGGGCTCCAGCTGCGCTGGGCAAGCGCCGGCCGGG
>NW_020686316.1:0-2006 GCF_002925995.2 Terrapene triunguis
TCCTGGTGCCTCAGGCAGCTGCGTACTGCTCCAGCCCCTGCCCCGCCTCTTCCCACCCCTGCTCCACTCCAGCCCCGCCCCCACTCCACCCCTTCACCGGCGGCGGGAAGTGCAGGGACCCGGCCCCAGCTGCGCCGCCAGTGAGTACTGGGGGGTGGTTCCCCCCTGCTCCCCAAGCCAGCCCCCCCCCGTGGAGGCCTGCCCCCCCCGCGGGGGGCTGCGTAGGGCCCCAGAATAGGTAGGGACAGCCCTGCTGCCGCCCCCGCGCGCCACCCCCAGGCCCCGGAGTGTCCCTGCCTCAAGCGGCGGCTGCCCTGCCGCTCTGCACTGAGCTCCCTCACCGCCGCCGCCGGCCGCTGCTGCCTACAACACAAGAGTGGCGCCGGCGGCAGGCTGAGGCGGCTGCTGCACCTGTGGAAGGAGGAGGGGAGGAGGCGCACACATGATTGGCAGCCCTCCCCTCCCCCAGCACCCCACTGGGAGGCGATGCCGAGGGGCTTCTCGGAGACGGAGTCTGGACCTCACCTGAGCCGCTGCTGGGGCTTGGGTGAGTGTCCGACCATGTGATCCGCGCCCCCGCCTGCAGCCACCACTCCAGTCCCACACTGGGAAAGGGGCAGCCCCATCCCCCATGAGGCTACGGTGAGGGGCAGCAGGCTGCAGCAGGGGAGGAGGCCGCATGTGATGGCAGCCCCCTCCCCCCTGGCACCTACCACAGGGGAGGCAAGGGGGCTTCCTGGACCTGAGAGGGGCCTGTCCCCTAGGGCCACGTACAGTGCCAGTGCTGGGTGAGTGTGCTGCTGGGGGGTCCCTCCCACGGAGCTCACTGCTGCTGGCCCCAGCCCCAGGGCAACCTGCCTGCACCCCAAACTCCTCATCCCCAGCCCCGCCCCCCCCCCCCCCCGAGCCCCCACCCCCCGCCCAAACCCCCCCTTTCCCCCCCCCCCACACACGCTCCCACATTGTGCAATATAGGGAAACTGTTAAATGCTTACTGTTTCCAGTCCATTTTTACATGATTTAAAAATATATATATCGGCTTACAAAGCAGGTTTTGGGGTGGGGGGGAAGCGGGACTTGGACCCGTTCTGGGAACCACCAAAAATTATACAAACCTGTTGCCCCTGCGTATCACTAGCAGCCCACATTATCCACAAGTGACGGGAGAGGCTGAGAGAGGTGTACAGACAGCCAAGAAAATCCTACTGCAGGAAGATCCATTCCTTGCTCTCCTGAGTTACAGAACAACACCAATAGTGGCTACTGGATATAGTCCAGCACAACTCCTGATGGGAAGACAACTCAGAACTACTGTTCCAATTCTGGAAAAGAATCTATCTCCAAAGTGGCCAGACATGAAGAAAGTAGTCAAATTGGAATAAAACGCTAAAAGACATTATGAACATTTTTACACCAGACGTCACTCAGTGAACCGCTGGGTCTAAATCCTGGTGACCACGTTTGGGTCAAACTGGATGGAGAAAAATGATGGACAACTCCAGCTGTCATAAAGAAAAAGAATTCAGCACCCAGATGATATGTGATCGAGGTCAACAGTAGACAGTTCAATGGAATGCTGCAGAGGAGCACGTGGATCGGACAGAGACTTCTCTTAGAGGAGAGTCTATTGATAGAGAGTCTCTAGGTTATAGTCAGGAGCACAGGATGGAAGAGGATAATGTAAGGGCCAGATCAGATGAGAAACATTCACATAAAGAATCGGACACATCAGAAAAGGGCAGACAAATAAATAGTGACAAGTTTTTAAAGTGCTTGTACACAAATGCTAGAAGTGTAAATAATAAGATGGTGAACTAGAATGCCTTGTGATAAAGGAGGATATTGATATAATATACGTCACAGAAACCTGGTGGACTGAGGACAATCAATGGGACACAATCATTCCGGGGTACAAAATATATCAGAAGGACAGAACTGGTCGTGCGGCGGGTGTCACTGTATGTGAAAGAAAATGTAGAATCAAATGAAGTAAAAATCTTAAGTGA
>NW_020686317.1:0-8976 GCF_002925995.2 Terrapene triunguis
GGGGGGCGGCATTTCGGGTCCTTCGGCGGTGACTGTGGCGGCCGGATCTTCGGCCTCCCCGGTCGTCGTCGGCATTTAGATGGAGGGAGCTGGGGCAGGGGGGCACAGGGAGGGCTGCCTGCAGCAAGTAAGGGGGGGCAGCATGCAGGGGACCCTCTCCCTGCCCCAGCTCACCTCTGCTCCGTCTCCTCCCCTGAGCATGCCGCCCCCGCTCTGCTTCTCTCCCTCCCAGGCTTGCGGCGCCAAACAGCTGATTGGCCCCGCAAGCCCGGGAGGCGGGAGAAGTGGAACGGCGACAGCGTGCTTGGGGAGGAGGCGGAGCAGAGGTGAGCTGGGGTGGGGAGCTGCCGCTTGGCTCCCCGGGCCAGGGGGAACTGCCGCGTGGGGGGGCGCCTCAGGGCGGAGTGGGGGAGCTGCTGCAGGGGAAGGCGGGGAGCTGCCGCAGTGGGGGGGGGGGGGCCCTTAGGGTAGAAGCGGGGGCAGAGAGCTGTCACAGGGCTCGGGGAGGGGGGGCGCAGGGTGGAAGTTTCGCCTAGGGCGCGAAACATCCTTGCACCCGCCCTGCCCAGTACCAACCACCGCTATTGCTTATATGGAAAGTTTAATCCATTAGGAGAGTGATTATGTAATTTAGATTCTTTTAATGTAAATTAGCAGCTAGAAACAAGGAGCAGAGTTGGCCCCAGGTGACCTGCCAGCTTTCCACGGCCCACTAGCAAGTGCTCCATGGACCACAGTTTAGGAACCTGTGAGGTGTAGCACACTGGCTTCCTTGGCACTTTGTCCCAAGTGGAGCAGAGGTCTGTGAATGCTGGATAATCTCACATACTGTTCAATGTATGTGCTACAATACTTTTGTTTCCTTTGTTTTTGTGGCTTTACATCAGCCCATTAACAGCCCCTGAACATAACGTTATGGCCCAACGTAGGCAAAGGTGTCATTCTGAGTGTACTTCATTCTGTGATCATACCACGTGCATTAAGGAGGTGATTTTAGGGTTGGCAAGATTCTGAAAGGTAGACAGACCGGAGAGTGTACCATCCGCAATAAGGAACTAGCTCATTAGTAATTCACCCTTTTGTGAAATGGGAAGACATTTTTCTGCAGAGCTGTTCTCCTTAAAAGTAGTCATGGTAATGATACAAGATTATTCATGTGGCCACTTTCTGCTGCAGTCTGAGCAGCTCTCATTTCATTAAAAGAGCTTGATATGGTCTTTATGTAACAATGCCATTCAGCAAAGCTTGTCAATGCAGAGCCCAGATTCAGCACGATTTCCCCTTCAACAGAAAAGTTGATCCTCAGGGCTGCATGTGTTTGCTTCTTGCCTGCAGTACTGAAACTTTTTTTACTGGATAAAATATGATCTTCCAGGACACAGAGACTCAGCATGAGGATCAGGTTTGATTCATCCATTTGAACTGAAATTTATTCTGACAAGCTGGATCTAGATTTGAATGAGACCCAAATACTTCTACATTTAGTCACAGAAGATGTGAGTGTGTGTCCTCTCCCGGAAGTCTGATCTGTGATTAAGTACCTTCAAATCCCAGACAAAGCAAATGATCAACTCCCTAAAATATCTTGGAAGAAAAGAGGTGGGTGACAGACAATGCTGCCTTTGATGTCCTTGGCCTTTAGAAAAACTACTAAAGTCATTTCTTTTCTATTCCCCTTCCCCCTAGCAGGTTAAACAGCCAACTGAATGTTAACAAAGGGAACCCTGGCCAAACAAATGGTAGAGTGATTATCCCTTTAAGACTGGCAGATTGTGAATGCATTTCCTTGTCAGAAATGAAGCCCAGAGCCTTGCAGTGCACTTCAGCTTCCCTTTTTGAAAGTTATGAGTCTAGCATTGCAGACAGCTTCAGCTGGACTTTTAGCCTGTAAGAGAAGCAATGGCTCCCCCTTGCACATCTGGGGCTTTCAAAATTGTTTGAGGCCTTTCACTTTATATTCCCAGGGGACAGGGTGACCAGACAGCAAGTGTGAAAAATTGGGACGGGGGTGGGGGGGTAATAGACATCTATATAAGAAAAAGCCCCATATATCGGGAATGTCCCTATAAAATCGGGACATCTGGTCACCCTACCAGGGGACCATCTGAGTAATTTGCCTTTGCTTTGATGAGGCTCTGCTGATCATGGTATTCAAGACTGAAAGACAGGAAATGATGCTTCTAAGAACAAGAGAGCAGGATCCCAGGAGTCTGATTCTCAGATGCCGGGCACCTTCTGCAGCCATTTACTTCAGTACAAAGTGGATGTAAAACACTACTCAGTCAGAATGGTAACAAGTTATACCCACTTCACACTGGTGTTAATAACACAATGCAGGGCAATGGAATATTGTTCACTCCCAGATGCAGTGTAGACATACCCCATGTTTCAATATTATAGGGCAGTATGAGATGATGTTGTTTAACAAAGTTACTATATTTCTACCTCTTTTTCAGTTATGGATTCAAATATTTTAAGGCCAGATGAGATCATTAAGACTATCAAGTCTGGCTTCTTGCATAACCCAGGCCATAGAATGTCCTGCAGTAATTCCTGCTTTGATATCGATACGTTGAGTTTGAGCTAGTGTGTATCTTTTAAAAAGATATCCAGTCTTGATTTAAAGATTTCCAGTGGTGGAGAATCCACCAGATCCCTCAGTAAGTTGTTCCAGGGGCTAATCACCCCTACTTTAAAAAAGTGCACCTTATTTCCATTATGAATGTGTTTAGTTTCAATTTCTAGCCACTGAATCTTTTTATGCCATTATCTGCATCAGATATTATTGGAGGCAGAATACTGGAGTAGATGAACCACTGGCCTGTTCCAGTAAGGCAAATCCGGTGTACTAAACACACCCCATCAAGGGATTTATAATACCATCATCTACTATGAGCATATTGCTAATACATTTTATGACTTGTGGCACTGTAGGATATTAAAGAACATACTTGCGGTCATCAAAATGTTAATGAAGTATTTACTAATGTAAACTTAATTTAAAAAGTTAGCCCAGTTTGGTTTCAGTGTCTTTCTCACATTCTTTAATATGGTATTCTTGTAAATTTCCATAATCCACATCAGCACAGAACAGGTGCTAACATTTCCTTTCTCTAAATCAGATTCTGGAAACAATGCTCTAGTCTAGCGATAATCACTTGACTTGGTTTGCTTATGCTACCTTTTAAGTAATGTATTTCTATCTTTTTATAGCTACAGAGATGTTGTCTTTTCCAACGGGTTGCCAATTTAGCCAAGTTTACCATCTGATAGATACATAGAGTCCTGTGGCACCTTTAAGACTAACAGATGTATTGGAGAAGTGGGTATTCACCCACGAAAGCGTATGCTCCAATACATCTGTTAGTCTTAAAGGTGCCACAGGACTCTCGGTTGCTTTTTACAGATCCAGACTAACACAGCTACCCCTCTGATATCTGATAGATAGATAGACTTGCTAGTGCATGTCACCTCCACACAGATTTGAGATTGACCTTCATGGCCTGGACTCCCTGGGTAAAATCCTGACTGCACTGAAGTCAATGGGAGTTTTGTTTGCTGACTTCAGTGGGGACAGAATTTCACTCCATGTACAAGAGCCATCTTATATTCTGTGGCAAGCTAGACCTACGTTCTCCCATAAGGAGTTTCTGGGATGCTCCAATATAGCAGACTGGAAATTCTGCAACAGTCTCAAATTTCCTATGTTTTGTATAATGCCTGGCATAATGTGGGCCCCAACCTGACTGAGGCCTCTAAGACCCTGATTCAGGAAAGAACTTAAGCAGTGTTGCCCAGTCTCATGCTTTTATCACGAGTCTCATGATAACTGGTATGTTGGTTTTTAAAACCTCAGCTCCTGGAGAAAACATGAGAATCCCAGCTTCCATTAAAATAAAAGTAAGTTTCTAGCCCTTATGACTGGAAGAAAAGCATGACAATATGACCCAACTGCACCCAACAAGCATGAGTATCTTGTCCTCTAGGGTTTATACATTTGTGCTTTGTTGATTTAGGTTGTGGTGGTTTAATTACAGGAAGACTTTATTCAAACTTAGGTCTCTGTCAGTTAGAGTGACCAAATGTCCCGATTTTATAGGGAGAGTCCTCATTTTGGGGTCTTTTTCTTATATAGGCTCCTATTACCCTCCACCCCCTGTCCCAGTTTTTCACACTTGCTGTCTGGTCACCCTACTGTCAGCAGCTGAATGTTGCATCCCAGTTCCCGGTGAATCTAGTTGACACATGGCCCAGTATTACAGTAAAGAACTTTTGTAGCAGCTTTACTGAATATAGCCAGCTGGGCTGAAGATTTGCATAGAAGTTCCTAAAATGCCTTTCCCCAGCATGAGTAGTCTTAGAAGAAATGATAGGGTCACTTTGGTAAATAATTCTGCAGTCCTCTTTCTGGGACTAGAGAAGAACAATAAACAAAAGTGTGTTTAAAAGTTATTTCTTCTGTTAGGATTTCCCCAACAACAACTCAAATTATAAAAACAGAATTAACACCCAGTTCTGTTGTATAATTACCAGTGAGGGTGACTTGTTTGAAATGGAAAGACTTGATCATTTCGTAAGGCTTGATTCAATAGATGAGAAGTTGCCCACGTGACCCAAAGGAATGGTGGAGAAAATCTGGTCAGGGATATCTGAGGGGTTTGAGGTTCTCTCCTTTCTCTAGAGTTTAAGCAGTTTTCAAACAGGACTAGACATTTCTATGAGTAATAAGACTATTCAGAGTTATAATAATGAGGATGAAAAAATAAGCAGGAGTTTTGGAAGGGAGCCAATCTCTAACCAGTGGGGGTTAGGAGGGCCATTCCCTGAGGGCAGATTATCCTATAACAACCTACTGCAGAATTGCTGCAGCTGGTGCAGGCCACTGTCAGAGTCAGAAAACAAGACTAGATGGACCTCAGGTGTAATGCAGAAGGGCAATTCCTACGTTGAGAAAGTAGCTCAATGGAAGCAATGGGTGCATAGCAGTTACCAGCATCATGCATTAAATTTTGGCTTTCAGAAGTAGCATTGACCAGCTCCATCAAGGTGTTTACATTTCACCTCTGTGAAGCAAACCCACAGCCTAACCAGGGTTGCTCACTTAGGTGCCATGACTCACCTCTCCAACACCACTGCAGTGAGTCATCGCTCAGGGATGCAGCAACAACTCAGCTGGACTGACTTAGCCTTCTAGTAGTGACTCAGCCCTCAGGCATGTGGCAGCAGCCTGTCCCTGAGTGGAGCCCGGTCAGATGACCCCCAAGTTCAGCTATTTCTCCAACTCTGCCAGAGCTGCAGGTTAGTTTGTGCAATAGCACTATATGGCTAGGAACCCTTCTGCTGCTTTGTAGTATGACAGACTTGCTAGACTCCCAGCTGGCTCTTGAGCTGGTTGATATTCCTGCTCCAACCTTGTCTATATCTACCCTGACCTTGCTCTAGCCTTGTTATTGACCTGCTCCAGCCCTGCATCTGCCTTCATACCCCCCAGGCCCTTGGACTCTGATCACCCAGCTCCAAACTTTGGCTTGCACTTGGACTTGGATAGGATACTGATTTGGCTTGTCTATGGATGCTGATCTTGGTTCTGACTCCAGCCTGTCCCTGAATCCTGTTTCCAGTGCTGCCCTATGTCCAATATCAACCTCTGCTCCAGCCACTAGGCCTGACTACTGGGAACCAGCATCTGACTTTCTGAAAAGGAAAGAAGGGTTGGTATCCCACACTGCCTTAAGGGTAGCAGCTGAGAGGGGAGAAAGAAGTGAAGCTGAGGGCTTCCAATGGAGTACCCTGTGCAGGGGGAAGAAGGGATAGTCTCAAAGTATCAACTAAAAGATTTTCTAATGGCCTCAGAAAAGTGAGTGGAATCAGGCACCATCTGTGCCCTCTGGGATTAGACAGGCTTTTATTCTCTCCTCACTGGTGCTAGCTATCCATCCTAGGGCACTTGCAGAAGAGCCATTGGAGCTCCTCTTGCTAAAATGTAGGTGTTAAAGGCTTTTTTGAATGAAAGGCTTGAAGTTTTGTGCTCTCCTCTTTTAAATAATTCTGTATGAGCCCTGGAACCTCCCACTCCAATGCCACTGAGATCTCATTCTCTCGTGTTTCTCCCACATGTACTGCTAATATTGAAGGAATGTGTCTTGTCCCTAGGGAAGCTTCTTGATAAGTATAGTCCTCCTGGCCATTGCTCAGATAACATGCTGTGGGACACACAAAAGCCTCCTTACTTTGATTGTCACTATAAAATAGCCTTGCAAAATGTTGTGCTGTCATGGTTCTTACGTGATAATGAAAATGAGAGGAACAAACAGGATTCGCAGAGCTGCCCTTGGGAACATGCTCTATTTAAAAAGAGATTCTTTTTCTTGTAAAACATCCTCCTTTTGGGAAAAGAAAGAGGTGTTAATGAAATAGGAATGATTAGGGCCAGATCCGGCTTTACACCAGGCTGAATCCAGAATGATCAGACTGAAGGCCAATGGAGTTATTCCAGATTTCCACCAGTGTATGTGAAAGCAGGATCTGGCCCAGTGTATAGCTGATTCAAAATACTCAAATTCGGCCCTCAATCGCATGGTAACCTGTGAGGTTGCATGCATGTAACTGCGGGTAGATTTATGGTAAAAATTTCAAAGTCTAAGTCCCATTTTCAGAAGTGGTATAAACATGTGGGAGCCTAAGGCTATGTCTACACTACAGACCTTACAGAGGCACAGCTGTACCACTGCAGCTGCACCGCTATAAGATCTCCTGTGTAGCCGCTCTATGCTGATGGGAGAAAGCTCTCCCTTCAACATGGTGCTGTCCACACCAGCGCTTTTGTTGGTGAAACTTATGGCGAACAGGGGAGTGGTTTTTTTCCCCACCCTGACTGACAAAAGTGCTAGTTTAGACATAGCCTAAGTTCTATTGAGAGTTGATGGGATTTAGGTTCCTAAGTGCCTAAGTCACTTGAAATGGGAGTTGGGCTCTTAAATCACTTAGGCACTTGAAAATTTTACCCCTGGTCCTTTTCATGTACAAAAGGCATATTTAAATAAAGAACAATTCAGACAGATAAAAGGAAGTTACTCAAGACAAAAGGAAACGCTAACTTGGTTCCCTTCCTAGGAGTTATATATCCACAGAGGTAACTAGAAGGAAGACAATGTTAGCATTAAATGTATCTTGGGTAATGTATCCACTTACCAGCTAATCCTTCATTAACACAGTGATTTTACAGATGGCAAATCTTCCTGTGGCTAACCTACGGAATTTCCTGATCATTTGGAAGGCTACTACTAGCAAAGGAAAAAGATTACATGTGAAGTCTATGATGTTTCTAAAAACCAGGGAAGCAATTGTAGAGACAGCAGTGTAGACCCACTCCTGATCAATGGAATCATATTATCCCCAGAGAGTAACATTTTTACTCCGCATAGGGCTCGTTCCTGCAAGGGGCAGAGCATGCTGACCCTGATCCCTGAAGCACTTGCTTAACTTTAAGCACATAAGACTTCCAGGGGACTATTCACGTGAGTAAACCTAAGCAAATGTTTAAGTGCTTTGTTAGATTCAGGCCAGAGCGCTCAGCACTTTGCAGAATCAAAGCCATATTTACCAGACCTCGCTCTCCTGGCCCAGCAACAGCAACTCTCTAACTGTTTGTGTTACCCGCTACACAATTGTAGAATTTCTCTGGATTTACACTGAGAGCATAACTATAGAAGGATATCCTTATATGGGAGGAATCCATTGTTGCAATTCAGAGAAGCAGGGACCTGAAAGCTATCTGCACAGCCCAAGGAGAATCTGCTTTTCAAGTTTGCAAACTATAGACTCCCACAGGCAAAGGCTCCTGCCAAAAAGCATCAAATATATATCAAGTTATATAAAATCACCCACCAAGAGCCCACTGGCACCAGAACAGGTGCAGATCCACTGTGCAAAGTGGGGCAGAATCTGAGAGCTACTCATGGGCGTGCACAGCATGGAATTTCTGCTTAATAGGCTGCTAGCAAAAGTGAGGGGTGTATAAAGGATGCCGGGGCCAGTGCTGCCCAGAGGATTCAGGGGGCCTGGGGCAAAGCGGGGGAGCTGCGGCACTTGTGCTCACCCGGCAGTGGTCCAGGTCTTCGGCAGCATTTCAGCGGTGGGGGGCCCTTCAGTCACTCTGCGTCTTCGGCAGCACTGAAGGGCCCCCGCCGCCGAAATGGCGCTGAAGACCCGGAGCGACTGAAGGGCCCCCCGCCGTCGAAATGCCGCTGAAGACCCGGACTGCCGCCGGGCCAGGGCTCGTGGGGCATTTTGGCAGCGGGGGGCCCTTCAGTCGCTCCGCGTCTTCGGCAGTACTGAAGGGCTCCCCACCGCCGAAGACCCAGACCACCCCCGGGCCAGGGCTCACGGGGCCCCTGCGGGGCCTGGGGCAAATTGCCCCACGTTCCCACCCCTCTGGGAGGCCCTGGCTGGGGCTACTCCAGCCAACAGAGGCAGAAGCATCCTCTGTGGAATGGCTCTGCAGCCATTTTGAAATCTGGGGAAGTCTTCTCCACACACCTGTTCCACATTCCCAGTGCATATTCTCAGCACTCATCTAGCTACTCAGCTACATTAGCACAGTGATTGGGCCTTAAGAACAATCCTTGCTGTTAGAGAGAAGGAGCAAAACTTGAGCTCTAGGTATTCTCAGAGATGGTTACCTGCTGGTTAAGAAGAAATTCACGTAAGGCTATGTCTACACTACAGACCTTACTAGGGTGACCAGACAGCAAATGTGAAAAATCGGGACGGAGGTGGGGGATAATAGGAGTCTATATAAGAAAAAGACCCAAAAATCGGGACTGTCCCTATACAATCAGGACATCTGGTCACCCTAGACCTTACAGCAGCACAGTTGTAGATAGAGCTCTCTGCTGACATCATTAAACCCAGGGCCGGTGCAAGGATGTTTCGCGCCCTAGGCGAAACTTCCACCTTGCGCCCTCCCCCATCCCC
>NW_020686318.1:0-3779 GCF_002925995.2 Terrapene triunguis
TATTCTTCCTATATTTCCTTCTCCCCGCCCCCCACACCATCCTAAATAATTCCCCTTCCTCCTTGGTCTTTTCACTCATCCATTATTTATGTCTTATGATGCCCCCTCGCCCCATCCCAGTATCCCTTTGCCAAGTTACACACATTTAACACTTTTAATCTTTTCACTTAAGTCAACTGCAAATTCCTTCTCTCACAATGGCAACATAAGATGAGTTCTCAGGTCCCTGAGAACAACAGGGCTACAATGCTACTCCACTGACATAGCCGTGAGATGAGACATAGGCCAAGAGAGACAAGAACTTAATTGTTCCTGGGTGAAAACTTACTCTGTCTGCGAGCTTTTCTGCTTTTAAACGTGACCACCACGGAGTGAAGGCTTTGTGGGATAGCTTACATTTCTCAGATACAATATACTGGCGTTGTTCATGTCTCAGGAGGACGGAGCACTGCCCCAGAACTCCGGAGCAAAATCAAAGCACGGCTGGGATTCAGAGATTGGCAACAAACAGGGCTTTCCAGTCTCTGTTTGGGGGTACACAGCTCCCAAGAAATTACGGCCCTAGATGCTTTTAGCATTAAATTTGGGTGAGTTAATTGGGCTTTTATAAAAAATCCCATGGCCAGATTCCCAGCTGGTGTCAATTGTTCCAGCACCACTGAAGCCAGTCAGTGAGGCTGTATGGATTTACCTCAACTGAGAATCTTTACTGGCCACGGGTCTGTGGGACCATCCATACTACAATGCTAATAACACTGAGCCCAATCACCCCTTTGTGCGGGACACCCCCCAGGGGGGTGATGAAGAGGCAATCTCCATGATGCTCTCCTCTCAGAGGCGTGCCCTGATTCATCCATCCTGGGGGCATAGTGCGCCGATAATACAAGAGTCGACGGGAGAGCGCTCGGGGGTCAATTACCCTCAGTGTTAAAAATGTAAACCTTATTTCCAATCCAAATTTATCTAGCTGCAACTTCCAATCGTTGGATCGTGTTAAACCTTTCTCTGCTAGACTGAAGAGCCCAGTATTAAATATTTGTTCCTCATGTAGCTACTTACAGACTGTGATCAAATCACCCCTTAACTTTCTCTTTGTTACACTAAATAGATTGAGCTATGTGAGTTTATCACTGTTTTCTAATCCTCGGGGGGGGGGGCGGGGAAACAAGGCAAGGGACAAACATTGGTCAGAGACAACCATAATACAAGAACCTATCTGGAACAGAATAATACAAGCAGACACTGTGTCAGCTTCCTCCAGACAATTGAGCCACAGCCCCTGGGTCCTGACCTGCTGTCTCAGCCTTGGGTTTCTCTTGAACACAGCCTGCAAAATAAGTTTAATTATGACAAATTACCTAGATATTTTGTAATGTGGAAACATTTCAACTAGTCACTTCCACACTCATTTCACTTTTGCGCTAAGTCTAATTTGAACCCAGATTCTTAGATGTTTGGTGGAATGAGACAGAAAGACTGAAAAATATCAGAGCTGCATTCACACTGGAACTGCAGTGCCACTCCAATGGCCTACGTTTGTAAGGGCACATGTTTAAACCATTGCCTGAGGCCTTGGATTGTCATTTACATCATTGCAAAGTGAATGCAATGTGGGTTACAAACTTCCATTCTGATACAGTCACATTTTATAGTGGTGTAAATGAGTACACACAGTTATGGGCAACAGAGAATGAGCCCCAAATATTTTATCCACAATGCTTTGCATTTTTTCCCACCTCCAGGGCTGGCTCCAGCTTTTTTGCTGCCCCAAGCGGCGAAGCGAAAAAAAACAAAAAAAAGATAAAGCCGCGATCGGCGGCACTTCGGCGGCAGCTCTACCGCGCCGCTTCATTCTTCGGTGGCAATTCGGCGGTGGGTCCTTCGCCCTGAGAAGGACTGAGGGACCCACCGCTGAATAGCTGCCGAAGACCTGGACGTGCCGCCCCTTTCCATTGGCCGCTCCAAGCACCTGCTTCCTTCGCTGGTGCCTGGAGCCAGCCCTGCCCACCTCCAGCTAAAGTCATCCCTGAGTTTGGTACAAATCCACCTATCGGGAAAGGGCACACACTGTTCAATCATTTCTGTTTCAAATGTGATGCATACTCCTCTCTCACATAATTAAACGTGAGTCAAGTCATTGTATTGGTATTTCTGACTTGGCAGAAATGACTGTTTCCAGGGATACTGTGTTCTGAATTTGAAACCTGACTTTTGAATTGAAAGAACATTTTTAGAAGGAGTTAGGTTAATCATGTTCCCAGGCCTCCTGGCCCCTCCCTGCCATACTCATGCAGACAGGGAAATTTCATAAAACAAACAGGAAGCTACTCCTCAAAGTAATTAACAAGGCAGGCGTGAATGATTTAACCCTTCACATCCTTGTGCTTTCCACAATGCTTGTTTCTTTTCTCCTTGCACTATGACACGTTATTGCTAATACCGTTCCATGAGACGGCAGCAGCAGGAGGGAGAAGTCACGCTCCCTTCCTGTCCTGATGTACGATAGCTGAGAAAGAACCACCCTTGGAAATAAGAATGAGCTAAGGCTGAGATTTGAAGAGCTGCCACAGGGATTTGGATGGCCAGTTCCCATTAGCTTTGATGGGAAGTAGACATCTACATCCGTTGGGCAGGTTTGAAAAACTACAGCCTAAGCTTACAGATCCTTCTACCCTAGTTCTGATCTTGGGAGCAAGAATAGCATTATACTGGTATAACTATAGTGGCTTAACTATATCAGGTCTGGTCTATACTACCCGCCTGAATCGGCGGGTAGAAATCGACCTCTCGGGGATCGATTTATCGCGTCCCATCGGGACGCGACAATCGATCCCCGAATCGGCGCTCTAACTCCACCAGGGGAGGTGGTAGTAAGCGCCGCCGACAAAAAGCCGCAGAAGTCGATTTTGCCGCCGTCCTCACAACGGGGTAAGTCGGCTGTGATACGTCGAATTCAGCTACGCTATTCACGTAGCTGAATTTGCGTATCTTAAATCGACTCCCCCCTGTAGTGTAGATGTAGCCTCAGTATAATTATAGTGGGAAAACTGAAAAAAAGTTTGCATGTAGACAAGCCCTATGACATTCTGGACCAGATCTTCAACTGGTGGAAATTGGTGTAGTCAAGATTAATACCAGCTCTCGTTCTGGTCCCAAGGTTTTAATGCCAAGCCAAGATTGTGAAATATATTTAGCACTGTATTCTCCCTTTTGACCGGCTGGGCACTACATCTCTTTTGCTCAGTCTGACAAGTATATGCACTGAGGTAAGGGAACGACCAGTCAGGTGGCACCACACTGGAAAGGGCAATGTTTACGGCCCTCTCTCCCATAAAACAGGTGTTGTACCCAGACCTCGGTATCTTGTTTTTGGGATGAAGGATGTGAGGAGCCCAGGAAACTGGAAAAAAAGTTTATAGATTCATAGATTCTAGGACTGGAAGGGACCTCAAGAGGTCATCGAGTCCAGTCCCCTGCCCTCATGGCAGGACCAAATACTGTCTAGACCATCCCTGATAGACATTTATCTAATCTACTCTTAAATATCTCCAGAGATGGAGATTCCACAACCTCCCTAGGCAATTTATTCCAGTGTTTAACCACCCTGACAGTTAGGAACTTTTTCCTAATGTCCAACCTAAACCTCCCTTGCTGCAGTTTAAGCCCATTGCTTCTTGTTCTATCCTTAGAGGCTAAGCTGAACAGGTTTTCTCCCTCCTCCTTATGACACCCTTTAGATACCTGAAAACTGCTATCATGTCCCCTCTCAGTCTTCTCTT
>NW_020686319.1:0-7113 GCF_002925995.2 Terrapene triunguis
TGAACCATGACTGTTTCAGGAAAGAAGAAACACTTGCTTCATTGAAACCACAAAGTCCAGGGATTCCTGACCACAAAAGACAATAAGAACTGACCCTGGTGAAGAAACAAAGAATTATACACTGGCAGGAAGAAACTTGTGGCACCCATGCTTGGGAACGTGGTATTGATTGGATTTTGGGGTTTATTCTACAGGCTGCACCCTGTGTTTTGGATAAGTCCTTCAGCATGTATTGCCCTCCCTAATTGGATTTTAAATGACAAGTACCAAAGGCACCTCATTGCCACTGCCCCGCCATCTCCTCCATTACACTATTACCCCTGTAACACATCCAAATACAGACAATGCCATATATTTGATAAAACCAATGGCCAAGGCCTTCACACTTTAGTGATTTATTTAAATATTGTTTGAAAAAAAATTATTTTTAAGGTTCAGGATATCCCATATAAGCGAACAATTGAATGGAAAACAAATGGATCAGTGGAGATAAAAGTATATGATATCACTACAAGTGAACCCCAAGAATCTGTAATTGGAATTGATGGGTTCTATAGTAAAGTAGATGTGATGGCTGTTCCTGGAATTTGCACTGTGTTAAATGAGAGAGGCCCTTATTGTTATTTGGTCACCCAAATAGTGAACAATTAAACAAATACCCAAAGAGTTTGTTTTGCCACTGGAAATTTTACCTGCATAGAAATTATTCCAGTGACTAATAATGTGACCTGTACCTTATTGCAATACACCCCCTCTTATGCCATTAATATTAATGCCTCCCGGAAGTACATAAAGGTGTACAACCAACAGATGTGGTACAGTACTACACCAAAGAGAGATGGTATTGAATATCACTGAGGCTGGGAAGGCATTGCAGTGGGATCTAGCATGTTCAGAAATTCAGGATTTCCTGAATGATCAGCTAATGGCCATTCGGAATGATCTAGAGCATCAGGCTTGGCCCACTGCCCTTACAGACACATCAGGAGTACCATCTGATCTGTGGCCATGGAGACATACTTGGAGACCTTCTGGGTGGAAGTGCGGACGTTCACAGTGCTCCTTCCAAGCATATGGACCGCTTAGGGGGGTGTGGGCTCCCACATACTGAATGCTGCCGGGTCCATGGGGAGGATGCATGTGGGATTTGGTAATTCACCGAGACATCTGGGAAATTGGGCATACCAGGTAGTCTAATTGATTTTTAGTCAGTGCTCCTGGGATTACACCTGACATTTGGATGGGGTTAGGGAGTCAATGGACATTTTGGCCATTAGAACCCCCACAGCTTCAGTGTATCCATAAACTGAAGCCAGAAGAAGTTGTCACTGTTCATGACTGCGTTTGCTGGGAGGGTAGGGGACAAGGAACTACCCTGACAGGACACTTACTTTTTCAAGCTAATAATAGCTGTGTGTATGTTAAAGCCACCACATTGCAAGACATACATTTTAATCTCACTACCACTGCAGGCAATCATATTATTTCCTGGCCTGCAGAGAGAATTTTTTGCAAGTAGCCCTTAGGTTCCAGATACCCTTTAATTGGACCAGCTTAGTACCTGATCGATTTCAAAAATTTGCTTTTATTGTTACCAGAGGTTCAGAGAATCTCTGAAGTACAAGGGCAAATTCACATGCTTCAAAATATATATCAAGTTGAAAAGTATGCCTTTCAGACAGCTTATAGAGTGTCTACTTTATGCACTAAGTATGATGTATTGTGCTTTATGACTAAAACTGTACAACAACCCCATCATATTATCACTATGGGAATGTTATTGCTTGTGTTATTAGTTAGCTTAGGATTATGTTATTGTTGTTGTAAAGGACGTAATAATCATGTCCATACTAATCATGAAATGTCATTCCATCCAATCAAAACCCCTAAGGTTGAAGCATCTGATGTAGAATCTGAATTCCAAGACTTAATAAAAATAGAGATTTGAGAATGTTTGTTGTACTAGTAGTACAAAATGGGGGGTTGTGGAAGCAGAGCAAGGCCTGACAGGAATTGGAAGGGAATTTCAAATGCAAACAGTCTTTGTTAGCAAGAGTCAGGCTAACTGAAATCCTAATAATGTGAGATTTGTAGAAGCGAGGATTGTGTGAGGCAAGTGGGAAAGAACTGTGTGAGAAGTTGTTGCGACCTTGTGTAGATAATGTGCAGACAATATGGAATGTAGACTAAGGGTATGTCTACACTACGAGGGTAGTTCGATTTCACTTAAATCGAATATGTGGAATCGATATTGCAAAGTCGAACGTGTGTGTCCACACTAAGGAGAGTAATTCGACTTTGTGAGTCCACACTAACGGGGCGAGCGTCGATATTGGAAGCGGTGCACTGTGGGCAGCTATCCCACAGTTCCCGCAGTCCCCGCTGCCCATTGGAATTCTGGGTCGAGCCGCCAATGCCTTCTGGGTAAAAAAATGTGTCGTCATCCGTCCGTCACTAACGCCCTCCCTCCCTCCATGAAAGCGCCGGCGGGAAATCAGTTCGCGCACTTTTCTGGTCAGTGACAGCGCGGACGCCACAGCACTGCAATCATGGATCACGCTGCGACCATCGCTGCAGTTGTGGCCGTTCTCAACGCCTCGCAGCTTATCATACACCTTTCCCTGAGGCAGATGCAGAGAAATCAGGCGAGGAGGCTACGGCACCGCCGTGATGGCCTGAAGTCGGAGAGTAGCACAGAGCTGTCAGAAACCACGAGCCCCAGCGCCCAGGACATCACGGTGGCAATGGGTCATGTGGATATTGTGGAACGGCGATTCTGGGCCCGGGAAACAAGCACGGACTGGTGGGACCGCATAGTGCTGCAGGTCTGGGATGAATCCCAGTGGCTGCGAAACTTTCGCATGCGGAAGGGGACTTTCCTCGAACTTTGTGAGTTGCTGTCCCCTGCCCTGAAGCGCACTGACACCCGGATGCGAGCAGCCCTGACTGTCCAGAAGCGAGTGGCCATAGCCCTCTAGAAGCTTGCAACGCCAGACAGCTACCGGTCAGTCGCGAACCACTTTGGTGTTGGCAAATCTACCGTGGGGGTTGTTGTGATGCAAGTAGCCAACGTAATCGTTAAGGTACTGCTGTCAAAGGTAGTGACCCTGGGAAACGCGCAGGCCATCATAGATGGCTTCGCCGCGATGGGATTCCCAAACTGCGGTGGGGCTATAGATGGGACTCACATCCCTATCCTGGGACCGGACCACCAAGCCAGCCAGTACATTAACAGAAAGGGCTACTTTTCAATGGTGCTGCAAGCACTGGTGGACCATAGGGGACGTTTTACCAACATCAACGTCGGATGGCCGGGCAAGGTTCATGACGCTCGCGTGTTCAGGAACTCTGGTCTGTTTAGACGGCTGCAGGAAGGTATTTACTTCCCGGACCACAAAATAACTCTTGGGGATGTGCAGATGCCTACAGTGATCCTAGGGGACCCAGCCTACCCGCTAATGCCCTGGCTCATGAAGCCCTATACTGGCGCCCTGGACACAGAAAAAGAACTGTTCAACTACCGGCTGAGCAAGTGCAGAATGGTGGTGGAGTGTGCTTTTGGCCGTCTCAAAGGGAGATGGAGAAGCTTACTGACTCGCTGTGATCTCAGTGAAACCAATATCCCCATTGTTATAGCAGCTTGCTGTGTGCTCCACAATCTCTGTGAGAGCAAGGGGGAGACCTTTATGGCGGGGTGGGAGGTTGAGGCAAATAGCCTGGCTGCTGATTACGCCCAGCCAGACAGCCGGGCGATTAGAAGATCCCAGCGGGACGCGCTGTGCATCCGGGAGGCTTTGAAAGCAAGGTTCCAGACTGAGCAGGGTAACCGGTGACTGTTAAGTTTGTGGACACAGAAGCTGAACCTGCCCCCGTTTCTTTACCCAGTTCATGTTGACTATCCTCTCCAGTTACATACCCCCTTCACCCCCTTCCCCTTCCCAAGAAATAAAATCAGTTCTATTTTGTTAATGAACACCGTTGTCTGTATTACTGTTTTCGCGGGAATGTTTTAAACCGGGGACGCAGACTGTGGCGGGGGGCGGGTTTAGTGTTCTGATGCAAATGATGCTTCTAAACTCCAGGACTGACAGGCTCCGCAGTGCTGGACTGGTTATTTCAACGGAGCCTGCCAGCACTCCTGGGGGGGACTGCGTGTATGTGTCGACTATGTGACTTTCTGGCAGGGGGAGTAGGGTTACAGATCCCCTGCTGCGTGGATCTGTGAGCCAGGATAAGGACCGCTGCATAAGATCTGTAACTGCCCTCCCCCGCCACAAAGTCACAGAGCAACCCCCCCCCTCCCCCCCAGGACATGAAAACCACCTCCCAGACTGACCAGGGTCACTAGTGACTGCACTGTGTATGTGTCCTGATGCTGGACCTGACCCCGCCTCTGTACCCTGCTAAAGGTGACTGTCCTGTCCAATTACCAAGCCCCTTCCCCCCCTTCTGACAGACTGTCCTCCAAAAGAAAGTCATGGAAACAGTAATTAACAGAAACGAATATTTTATTATGAACCAGACATGAAACGTGGGGGGTGAAACTTGCACGGGGGCTTCTGTGAGATGGGTGGGAAAGGACTTCTCAAATTTTGGGGAATGTCAGCCTTCTACTGCTAGAGCAGTCTGCAGGGGTTGACAGAAAGTTTTAACGGCCCTTGCCGCCCCTCCTTCTTTGTACTTTGGGTGAGGGGGGTGTGGGACTTGGTGGCGGGGGAGGGCGGTTAGAGATAGACTGCAGCGGGGCTCTGTCCTCCTGCCTCCGGTCTTGCAGAACATCCACAAGGCGCCGGAGCGTGTCCGTTTGCTCCCTCATTAGTCCAAGCAGCTTTTCAGTAGCCTGCTGGTCCTCCTGACGCCACCTCTCCTCCCGTTCCATGACTGCTCAGTGCATTTGTGACAAGTTCTCCCTCCACTGTGTCTGCTGGGCTGCCTGGGCTCGGGAGCAGTCCATTAGTTCTGAGAACATGTCTTCACGCGTCTTCTTCTTCCTCCGCCTAATCTGCGCTAGCCTCTGGGAGTGTGCTGACAGGCTGGGTTGGGAGACAGTCGCAGATGTGTCTGTGGGAATGGGAAAAGGGAGTGAATTCCTGAGACAGATAAATGAAGTTGTGTACAAAGAACCTAGTCTTTCTATGTGAACAAGACCATGCACTCCACCTCTCACATGCGCACTCAGGACAAGGTCGAATTTTCGGCCCTCGCCTTCAATGCCTGGGGTCTTGCGGTGGTCTTTGCAGTTGTCTTGCAGTGGTCTGAGAAGCGTGGCAGGACACCTGAACTTCTGTAGCGGGCAATCATGGTAAGCCCTAGACTTGTGGCTGCTTAAAACTTTAATAGGAGCACTGGCCTCCTGTCACATTGAAAGCAATGCCAGTCTCAATGCCAGCAATCAGGCAAGCATGAACTCGGCCCCTGTCCCACCCCCTCGCGGCTGTCCCAGGGAAAGATCCCTGTATGCTGCCCCTCTCCCTCCACCGCGTGGCTGTAAAGCAGTCCCAATACTAACATTCCCCTCCCTAATTCAAAGCAGGGCATCATGAGCGACATCACCCTCATGAGGATCTCGGACAGCGAGAAGGAACGCATGCTGAGGGAAAGCATGCAAAAACCAGGGCCGTATGCCGCTATGCTGTGCCGTGCGATGATCCCTGAATACTTGATTGTGGCGTGGCAGGGAAACGTGTGCTACCACGGAGGGCCCAATAAGATCGCCCTACCCAGGAACCTGATGAACAGGCTGGAACTGTACCTGCATGAGACCTACGAGGAGTTCTCCTATGAGGATTTCGCATCAATCCCCGGCCATATTGACCGGATTTTCGCGTAGGTGCACTGGGACTAAAGAGTGGAGCGTCTTGGGCTGCATAATCATGAATAACCGGACATTGTAAAAATTTTTTTAAATAGTTGGGACTAAATTGTGAAGAGCCCAAGGCAGAAAAATCATGAGAAACCCTTTGTTGATATTGTAAATATTCCAGTTTTGTTACAGATAAATGTTTATATGTTTAAAGCACTTTAGGAAATAAGCCATTGTAAATATTGTCAATAATTCAGTTCTGTTAAAAATAAATGTTTAGATGTTTAGAGCACTTACTGCTTGATCCTTCCCCTGATTCTGTGTCCGGGGTAAGGGATGGGGACGGTTGGTAGGGGATCTCGGTAAGGGTGATGAAGAGCTCCTGGCTGTCGGGGAAATCAGCGGTGCCAGCGCTGTCGACTGCATCGTCCTACTCATCTCCTTCTTCATCTTCCCCATCCGCTAACATGTCCGACGAGGAACCGGCCGCGGACAATATCCCATCCTCAGAGTCCACGGTCACTGGTGGGGTAGTGGTGGCGGCCGCACCTAGGATGGAATGCAGTGCCTCGTAGAAACGGGATGTGTGGGGCTGGGATCCGGAGCGTCCGTTTGCCTCTTTGGTTTTTTGGTAGCCTTGTCTCAGCTCCTTGATTTTCACGCGGCACTGCGTTGCATCCCGGCTGTATCCTCTCTCTGCCATGGCTTTAGAGATCTTCTCGTAGATCTTAGCATTCCTTCTTTTGGAGCGCAGCTCTGAAAGCACGGACTCATCGCCCCACACAGCGATGAGATCCAAGACTTCCCGATCAGTCCATGCTGGGGCCCTCTTTCTATTAGATTGCATGGCCATCTCTGCTGGAGAGCTCTGCATCGTTGCCACTGCTGCTGAGCTCGCCACGATGTCCAAACAGGAACTGAGATTCAAACTGCCCAGACAGGAAAAGGAATTCAAATTTTCCCGGGGCTTTTCCTGTGTGGCTGGTCAGAGCATCCGAGCTCGGACTGCTGTCCAGAGCGTCAACAGAGTGGTGCACTGTGGGATAGCTCCCGGAGCTATTAGCGTCGATTTCCATCCACACCTAGCCTAATTCGATATGGCCATTTCGAATTTAGCGCTACTCCTCTCATTGGGGAGGAGTACAGAAGTCGAATTTAAAAGAGCTCTATGTCGAACTAAATAGCTTCGTGGTGTGGACGGGTGCAGGGTTAAATCGATGTAACGGCGCTAAATTCGACATAAAAGCTTAGTGTAGACCAGGCCTAAGAGTCTACATAAGTGAGAAAAACAAGATATCAGAATGACCTAT
>NW_020686320.1:0-3308 GCF_002925995.2 Terrapene triunguis
GGTCCCTCTCAGTCCCAAGAGCGAACAACCCCCTAAACAAAGGGCACAAACAAAAGCCTTCCCCCCCCCCCAAGATTTGAAAGTATCTTGTCCCCTTATTGGTCCTTTGGGTCAGGTGTCAGCCAGGTTACCTGAGCTTCTTAACCCTTTACAGGTAAAAGGATTTTGGAGTCTCTGGCCAGGAGGGATTTTATAGTACTGTACACAGGAGAGCTGTTACCCTTCCCTTTATAGTTATGACACCCCCCGCAAATCACAGATAGTGTTGGACGTCCGGTTCCACACTGGCTGTGATTTCTTCCTGGAGCTCTAGGAGAAAACAGAGTTAATAAGACACATGCACCTTTAGACATACTACTGATTATATAAAAACTAACAATATGTTCCATTCCAAGAACAATTTTTTAACCAGTTGACTCTGGGAAACTTTCCCGGGAGAGTGCAAAGCTTGTGCACAGCTCCTTGATCTGCTGTCGCTGCAGACGTCCAAGGGTCGTGGAGAGGTTCACCTCTTCCACGCCACCATCCTTTTTTCCTTCGTAGTAGACACCTTCAGGCCACTCCGCGTCATCGGTTTCCTGGGCTGTAAACTGGCAAACGTTTAATTCTCTGGAATAAAAGGGCTTAAGAGAATTAACATGGTATATCTTAGGCTTTATGTTGGAGGTGGGGAAGGCTATGAGATAGTTAACAGCTCCTAGGCGCTCCTGGACCGTGAATGGTCCTTCCCACGACGCTTCCATTTTATGGGCCTGGAGCGCCTTTAAGACCATGACTTGGTCTCCTACTTTGAAGGACTGTTCTCTGGAATGTTTATCATACCAGGCCTTTTGCTCTTCCTGAGCATCCTTTAGATTTTCTTTAGCAAGGGCTAAAGAGTGTCGGAGGGTGCTTTGTAGGTTGCTTACGAAGTCTAGAATGTTAGTTCCTGGAGAAGGTGTAAACCCCTCCCATTGCTGCTTCACCAACTGTAATGGCTCCTTAACCTCGCAGCCATATACAAGTTCAAATGGTGAAAACCCTAAACTGGGATGTGGTACAGCCCTGTAGGCAAAAAGCAACTGCTGCAACACTAGGTCCCAATCATTGGAGAGTTCATTTACGAATTTATGTATCATGGCCCCCAAAGTTCCATTAAACCTCTCCACCAGGCCATTGGTTTGATGGTGGTAAGGGGTGGCAACCAAGTGATTCACCCCATGAGCTTCCCACAGGTTTTTTATGGTCCCTGCCAGGAAATTAGTTCCCGAATCTGTAAGGATGTCAGAAACCCAACCTACCCTGGCAAAAATGTCTGCTAATGCCTGGCACACACTTTTAGCCCTGGTGTTGCTTAAGGGTACTGCTTCCGGCCATCGGATAGCAAAATCCATGAAAGTCAGTACGTACTCCTTTCCTCTGGGTGTCTTCTTTGGGAAAGGACCCAGAATATCCACAGCTACTCACTGAAATGGGACCTCAATTATGGGTAGTGGCTGGAGAGGGGCTTTAACCTGGTCTTGGGGCTTTCCCACTCGTTGGCACACCTCACAAGACCGGACATAATTAGCAACGTCCTTGCCCATTCCCTCCCAGTGGAAGGACTTCCCCAACCGGTCTTTGGTTCTTTTCACCCCAGAATGGCCACTGGGATGATCATGGGCTAAGCTCAAGAGCTTTACCCGATACTTAGTGGGAACTACCAGCTGTCTTTGAGGATGCCAGTCTTCCTGGTGCCCCCCAGAAAGAGTCTCCTTGTATAAAAGTCCTTGTTCTACAACAAACCGGGATTGGTTAGAAGAGCTGAGAGGCGGTGGGGTGGTCCGTGCCGCCACCCAAGCTTTCTGAAGGCTGTCATCTGCTTCCTGCTTGGAACTGTTCCCTTGATGCTGGAGACATCAGTTCCTCCTTGGACTGTGGACTGGGGCTTGGTCCCTCTGGAAGCGATGCAGGTGCTGGGGCTGTTTCCATTGACTGTGAACCGCTGTCCGCTGGTGCACTATGTGGTATTTCAGGCTCTGGCTGAGCCTCTTGGGTAGGGTTATCTGCTGCTCCCGCCAGTTCAGGCTCGCTGGTGCCCTCTGGCATTGGAGTTGTAGACGGGTTTGCAAGAGCTGGACTCAGTGCTGGCAATGGTTCTGGTGCTGGTTGCGTTGCCAGTTCCGGTTCTGGGACTGGCTTTGGCTGGGTCTCTGGGATTGGATCCACTACGGCTGTTGCAGTCGTTGGCAGGGGATCCGGTTCCACCACCTTTGTTTGGGTCTCTGGTAACACAGACGAGGCCCTGGTGGACAGCTCAGGAACAGGGATGGGGGTGAAAGCTTGCTTAGCCTGGCTGCGGGTGACTATTCCCACCCTCTTGGCTAGCTTCACATGGTTGGCCAAATCTTCCCCCAGCAGCATGGGAAATGGGATAATTGTCATAGACTGCAAAAGTCCACATTCCTGACCAGCCCTTGTACTGGACATGCAACTTGGCTGTAGGCAAGGTTACAGACTGTGACACGAAGGGTTGAATTGTCACTGGAGCCTCCGGGTTGATGAGTTTGGGGTCCACTAGGGATTGGTGGATAGTTGACACTTGTGCCCCAGTGTCTCTCCAAGCGATAACCTTCTTTCCGCCCACTCTCAATGTTTCCCTTCGCTCCGAGGGTATGAGAGAGGCATCTGGGTCTGGGGATCTTTGGTGTGATTGTGGTGTAATGAACTGTAATCGGTTGGGGTTCTTGGGGCAGTGAGCCTTTATATGTCCCAGTTCATTACATTTAAAACATCGCCCTGCTAAGGTATCACCGGGGCGATGTTGGTTGGTGGAGACTGGTGTGGTGGGGTGAGAAGGCGTCTGGGGTTTCCCTTGGGATGTGGGTGGGGCCTTGGGTTGTCCCCGGTGGTAAGGTTTTGTTTCGGCTTGCCCCTTCTGGTATTCGCTCCAACTGCTACTAGCTTTTTTTCTTTTCTGTCACCTCCACCCATTTGGCTCCAATCTCCCCCGCCTCAGTTACAGTTTTGGGCTTCCCATCTAGGATGTACCTTTCTATTTCCTCAGGAACACCCTCTAAAAACTGCTGCATTTGCATTAGGAAGGGCAACTCTTCCATAGATTTAACATTTGCTCCTGATATCCAGGCATCCCAATTTTTCCCAATGTGGTAGGCATGTCGGGTAAATGACACATCGGGTTTCCACCTTAGGGCTCTGAACCGCCGACGGGCATGCTCAGGTGTTAGCCCCATTCTGATTCTGGCCTTGTTTTTAAAAAGTTCATAACTGTTCATGTGTTCCTTAGGCATTTCAGCCGCCACCTCTGCTAAGGGTCCACTGAGCTGCGG
>NW_020686321.1:0-2118 GCF_002925995.2 Terrapene triunguis
CTGCGGCGGCAATTCAGCGGCAGGTCCTTCGTTCCAAGCGGGAGTGAGGGACCATCCGCCGAATTGCTGCCGAATAGATGGATCTGCCGCCCCTCTCCGGAGTGGCCGCCCCAAGCACCTGCTTGCCAAGCTGGTGCCTGGAGCAGGCCCTGCTCCCTGGACAGCTGGGCTGGCTGCTTTCTCTGGCTCCTCCAGTTGCCCGAGTTCAATCGGGCCCGGGGAGGCTCTGATTCCCGGTGCAGTCAGGGGCTGTGGCTGGCCTACTGCAGAAGCTTCCCAGACAGGTGCTTCCCCTGCAGCTGCCAGCCTAGAATGAGCCGGGCTTCCTCCCTTTATACTACTAGAGCATTTAGAGCATGCCCAGTCCCGCCGAGGAGGCGGGACTTCCGCTGTCAATAATATGGGCCTAACCCTGTCTGGGCTAGTGCGGGGGTAAGCAGACTCTGTCACACAACCCCTCCCAGCTTGGTATCATCTACATACTTTATAAGTGAATTCTCTATGCCATTATCTAAATTATTGATGAAGATATTGAATAGAATTGGACCCAGAACTGCTCCAGCTTGACTATGAACTGATAACTACTCTCTGGGAATGGTTTTCCAACCAGGTATACACCCACCTTATAGTAGCTCCACCTAGGTTGTATTTCCCTAGTTTGTTTATGAGAAGATCATGCAAGATAGTACCAAAAGTCTTACTAAAGTCAAGATATACCACATCTACTGCTTCCCCCATCCAAAAGGCTTGTTACCCTGTCAAAGAAAGCTATTAGGTTGGTTTGACGTGATTTGTTCTTGACAATTCCATGCTGACTGTTGCTTATCACCTTATTATCTTCTAGCTGTTTGCAAATTAGTTCCCCCATTATCTTTCTAGGTACTGAAGTTAAGCTAACTAGCCTGTAATTCCCTGGGTTGTCCTTACTTCCCTTTTTATAGACAGGCACTATATTTTCCCTTTTCCAGTCTTCTGGAATCGCTCCCATCTTCCATGACTTTTCAAAGCTAACCAAAGATATGTTCCAACATGTTCTGAAGGGCAGTCACAAACAAGTTCCCCAGAGACAAAAGGCTAGCCAATGGCTCAGCCAGGTGTTAATGAGCGCAAATAGACCACCACCTGTGTAAGTGGCCACTCTTTGGCAGAAGAGAGGTATGGGGAAAAACATCTACATTTTGACAACGAAGTAGTTTGTTTCCTGGCCAGACATCAGCTGGAGATGATACTTGAGCAAGAGACAGGGCTATAAGAGGAGAGGGCCGATGCCTCAACTCATCTCTCCCTTGCTCTCTGCCCCGGCATCACCCACAGCTGAAGAACAAAGGAAGTAGCACTGGACTGGGGGAGAGATCCTGACTGAAAGAGGTTCACCCAGTCAGACTGCTGGAACATGTGGGGAGAGAGAGATCTTTGCTTTGTATTCACTTAGCTTGTTAAAAGGTAAAACAACCAATTCCTAACTTGTAACCAATTCTGATTTAGATGCCTCATTACTTGTAGTAATTTAAAATCTATCTTTCTGTTGTCAGTACATTTGTTTTGTTGTTTTATCTAAGCCAGTGTGTTTAGACTGAAGTATTTGGGAAGCTACCTAATCAAAATGTTTAGGATTTCTTCACAAAAAACCCCAGCAGTTCTCTTCTCCTTATGATTTGCTGGGGACGAGAGGGTTTAATATACTCACTTTTCACGACTGCTGAGCTGGGGAATTCGGAGAAGTAAGTTTCTCACTTCAATTGGACATGATTGGCAGTCTGTGCATAGGGGGCCCAAAACTGAAACTGCAAGTCAGGATGGAGGTGTACTGCTAGAACAGTCTGGGGAAGCTTACACAGCAGCTAGCTGGTGCCTTGTATGAAAAGCATTATTTTCAGTTACTAAAGTCACATAAAAATAGAATGGCTACTGAATTGACTAGAATGAGGTTATGTCCCTAGCATGGCTGTGAGAGTCTCTAAATGTAAACGTGGCCTTGGGTTGAGCTCCTTTGTATTTGGGTAAGCTGAATTTTATGAGGCAGCACTCTGAGACTGACTCTGCATAAACATCTGGCAAGTCATTATGCCTACCTGTTTATCCTGTGCTACAACTGAGATTGATACCAGTACTCTCCTG